>NC_090788.1:21745000-21755000 GCF_040054535.1 Antennarius striatus | reverse complement strand
AAGACCCTTCTCTGCAGACACCAGTGGTGGTGAAACACACTATCAGTGTAGGCCTTTACACAAGAGATCTGAGTGAATTCAACGCTCAACGTGTTGACGGACATATCTGTGTCTTCTGCTCAGAGGTAAGGAGCTACTGGTTCTGTCTGCCCAGTAAGACAAAAACCAACTAAACCAACAGAATCCACGGTCCAGCCATGAAGGAAAACATCTTCTGTACAGAAGTAATGAGATTACATTTCAGTGTAGACCACATCAAGTTCTCAGCGGTATGTCATCATTTCCCTGTTGGATCTGGTGACATCACATGTGTCTCATCGTTTGTCCAATCCTGCGGTCACAGTTTTTCTGGATTGAACAAACTTCATTAAAGTTTGAAAACCTCATCTTAGAGACATCAGTGGGGCTGAGAGATTAGGGCCGTAGTCTGTTTTGCTCGTTTACCGTCACTGTTCGTTTCTCTGCCAACAAAGCTGCTTAGTGAGGGTTTCACTGTGTGTGGACATTCTATAGTCGGATCCCTACAGTCAGTGTGAACAGCTGATTGGTTTGTTCCTCAGTGTCTTCAGGTTTCACCAAAGCCCAAACCTTCAGACTGCTAGGACACATTGCTAATGTTGCTAATGTTGACGTAGCACCACACCTCCCCTCAGAACATGTACTGGTCATGTGTGCTTGTCTTTATTGGCTGGTAGTGGTATACACTGTATATAACCTCAGCGTATTACCTCCAATCTTTGGTGATAGCACTAAATTACCACAAGTCTTTTCATGTATATGAACAAAATATTTAATATAATTTGAACACTATTCAAATGGTCAGATATCAAAACCCTTGTGCAGATTTTACCCTTCAATATGAATTGATTATAATCTACAGTATGAACTGATTATAATCTACAGTATGAACACATTATAATCTACAGTATGAACTGATTATAATCTACAGTATGAACTGATTATAATCTACAGTATAAACACATTATAATCTACAGTATGAACACATTATAATCTACAGTATGAATTGATTATAATCTACAGTATAAACACATTATAATCTACAGTATGAACACATTATAATCTACAGTATGAATTGATTATAATCTACAGTATGAACACATTATAATCTACAGTATGAACAAATTATAATCTACAGTATGAACTGATTATAATCTACAGTATACACACATTATAATCTACAGTATGAACACATTATAATCTACAGTATGAACTGATTATAATCTACAGTATGAACACATTATAATCTACAGTATGAACACATTATAATCTACAGTATGAATTGATTATAATCTACAGTATGAACACATTATAATCTACAGTATGAACACATTATAGTCTACAGTGTACAGTCTTCACTAAATATACTGTACATGAGGGGTTTATAATCCGTGTATCTACTGTTACACTCCTTGTTATGAGGGTCAGTGGTTTAGTGTGTGAATGAGGGTCAGTGGTTTAGTGTGTGAATGAGGGTCGGTGGTTTAGTGTGTGAATGAGGGTCAGTGGTTTAGTGTGTGAACTAGGGTCGGTGGTTTAGTGTGTGAATGAGGGTCAGTGGTTTAGTGTGTGAATGAGGGTCAGTGGTTTAGTGTGTGAACTAGGGTCGGTGGTTTAGTGTGTGAATGAGGGTCAGTGGTTTAGTGTGTGAATGAGGGTCAGTGGTTTAGTGTGTGAATGAGGGTCAGTGGTTTAGTGTGTGAATGAGGGTCAGTGGTTTAGTGTGTGAATGAGGGTCAGTGGTTTAGTGTGTGAATGAGGGTCAGTGGTTTAGTGTGTGAATGAGGGTCAGTGGTTTAGTGTGTGAATGAGGGTCAGTGGTTTAGTGTGTGAATGAGGGTCAGTGGTTTAGTGTGTGAATAAGGGTCAGCGTGTGAATGAGGTTTAGTCTGTGAATGAAGGTGGTGGTCTTCCAGTGTCCAATGTGTCCTGGACAGAGGTGCATATGGTCAGTGTGTCCGTTTGGGTTGGGTTGACCCAGTCCCTCCTAGACTGGTGTCTGGTGTCTGGTGTCTGGTTAGGGATTCAGGACGTGGGGTTAGGGTTATGGTTAGGGTTAGGGACTCAGGACGTGGGGTTAGGGTTAGGGTTAGGGACTCAGGATGTTGGGTTAGGGTTAGGGACTCAGGACGTGGGGTTAGAGTTAGGGTTAGGGATTCAGGACATGGGGTTAGGGTTAGGGTTAGGATTAGGGTTATGGTTAGGGTTAGGGTTAGGGTTAGGGTTAGGGACTCAGGACGTGGGGTTATGGTTAGGGTTAGGGACTCAGGATGTGGGGTTAGGGACTCAGGATGTGGGGTTATGGTTAGGGTTAGGCTTAGGGTTAGGGTTAGGGTTATGGTTAGGGTTAGGGACTCAGGACGTGGGGTTAGGGTTAGGGTTATGGTTAGGGTTAGGGTTAGGCTTAGGGTTAGGGTTATGGTTAGGGTTAGGGACTCAGGACGTGGGGTTATGGTTAGGGTTAGGGTTATGGTTATGGTTAGGGTTAGGGTTAGGGACTCAGGATGTAGGGTTAGGGTTAGGGACTCAGGATGTAGGGTTAGGGTTAGGGACTCAGGATGTAGGGTTAGGGTTAGGGACTCAGGACGTGGGGTTAGGGTTAGGGTTAGGGACTCAGGACGTGGGGTTAGGGTTAGGGACTCAGGACGTGGGGTTATGGTTAGGGTTAGGGTTAGGGACTCAGGAGTTTGGGTTAGGGTTAGGTACTCAGGATGTGGGGTTAGAGTTAGGGACTCAGGACGTGGGGTTAGGGTTATGGTTAGGGACTCAGGACGTGGGGTTATGGTTAGGGTTAAGGTTAGGTACTCAGGACATGGGGTTAGGGTCAGGGTTAGGGTGAGGGTTAGGGTTAGGGTTAGGGTTAGGGTTAGGGTTATGGTTATGGTTAGGGTTAGGGACTCAGGATGTTGGGTTAGGGTTAGGGACTCAGGACGTGGGGTTAGGGTTAGGGTTAGGGACTCAGGACGTGGGGTTATGGTTAGGGTTAGGGTTAGGGACTCAGGACGTGGGGTTAGGGTTAGTGTTATGGTTAGGGTAAGGGTTAGGGACTCAGGACGTGGGGTTATGGTTAGGGTTAGGGTTATGGTTAGGATTAGGGTTAGGGTTAGGGACTCAGGATGTTGGGTTAGGGTTAGGGACTCAGGATGTGGGGTTAGAGTTAGGGACTCAGGACGTGGGGTTAGGGATTCAGGACGTGGGGTTAGGGTTAGGGACTCAGGACGTGGGGTTAGGGTTAGGGTTATGGTTATGGTTATGGTTAGGGTTAGGGTTAGGGACTCAGGATGTTGGGTTAGGGTTAGGGACTCAGGATGTGGGGTTAGAGTTAGGGACTCAGGACGTGGGGTTAGGGTTAGGCATTCAGGACGTGGGGTTAGGGTTAGGGACTCAGGACGTGGGGTTAGGGTTAGGGTTAGGGTTAGGGACTCAGGACGTGTGGTTAGGGTTAGGATTAGGGACTCAGGATGTTGGGTTAGGGTTAGGGACTCAGGATGTGGGGTTAGGGTAAGGGTTAAGGTTATGGTTAGGGTTAGGGTTAGGGACTCAGGATGTTGGGTTAGGGTTAGGGACTCAGGATGTGGGGTTAGAGTTAGGGACTCAGGACGTGGGGTTAGGGTTAGGGTTAGGGTTAGGGACTCAGGACGTGGGGTTAGGGTTAGGGTTAGGGTTATGGTTAGGGTTAGGGACTCAGGATGTTGGGTTAGGGTTAGGGACTCAGGACGTAGGGTTATGGTTAGGGTTAGGGACTCAGGATGTGGGATTAGGGTTATGGTTAGGGTTAGGGACTCGGGATGTTGGGTTAGGGTTAGGGTTAGGGTTAGGGACTCAGGACGTGGGGTTAGGGTTAGGGTTAGGGTTAGGGTTAGGGTTAGGGACTCAGGACGTGGGGTTAGGGTTAGGGTTAGGGACTCAGGACGTGGGGTTATGGTTAGGGTTAGGGTTAGGGACTCAGGACATGGGGTTAGGGTTAGGGTGAGGGTTAGGGTTATGGTTAGGGTTAGGGACTCAGGAGTTTGGGTTAGGGTTAGGGACTCAGGATGTGGGGTTAGAGTTAGGGACTCAGGACGTGGGGTTAGGGTTATGGTTAGGGACTCAGGACGTGGGGTTAGGGTTAGGGACTCAGGACGTGGGGTTATGGTTAGGGTTAGGGACTCAGGAGTTTGGGTTAGGGTTAGGTACTCAGGATGTGGGGTTAGAGTTAGGGACTCAGGACGTGGGGTTAGGGTTATGGTTAGGGACTCAGGACGTGGGGTTAGGGTTAGGGACTCAGGACGTGGGGTTATGGTTAGGGTTAGGGTTAGGGACTCAGGAGTTTGGGTTAGGGTTAGGGACTCAGGATGTGGGGTTAGAGTTAGGGACTCAGGACGTGGGGTTAGGGTTATGGTTAGGGACTCAGGACGTGGGGTTATGGTTAGGGACTCAGGACGTGGGGCAGCTGTCAAGAGGTTGCTGGTTTAACGCTGGGCCTTTTGTCTCCATGCAGAGGATCTGGAGAGTTTCTTCATATTCTTGAACTTTTTCTGCAGCAGCTCCACTTACGTTGAGGTTCTTTATCACTGTGTCATCTGTCACACCTTTGTCTGTCATTTGGGTGAATTAGTAGTGTTTTTTCTTTCTCACGGACAATTTGAACCAAATGAGAGACGTCAAATTGATGGAAATTGCAGCAGCGAGTTTTGGCAGCCATCAAAACAAGAAGAGTTCAGTTCAACAAAAGTCTGGAAAAAAAGTCATCAGAGACCGTAAAACATCACTTCATGTGTGTCAAACATCACTTCATGTGTGTCAAACATCACTTCATGTGTGTCAAACATCAAGTTTCAAGTTTATTTATTTTTATATAGCCCAGATTCACAAACAATGTCTCAAAGGGCTTTACAATCTGCACATGGACGATATCCCTCTGACCTTTGTGCACTGCAAGCAGTGCGACCCTCGCATCGGATAAGGAACAACTCCCCCCAAAACCCTTTTAACAGGGGAAAAAATGGATGGGAGAAACCTCAGGAAGACTGCAGAGGAGGGACCCCTCTTCCAGGAGTGGACAGACGAAGCAATAGATACCGCATGTACAGATTAATAACACAATAATAATAACAGTAACAATAACAGTAACAATAAATGTATAACAAAGACACGCTGATCCATCCAGTAGAGTCACCACCAGCCGATGAAGCACACAGAGGTCACCGATCAGAGGATCCACCACTCTGAGGACAGACCAGACAGTGCCTAAGTCATTCAGCTCAAAAAAGTTAAAGTCAAGGTTACTCTGGCAAAACCCCAAAACCACAGCAGAACCAAATGAGGCAGAACCAGCACTCCCCTAGTGGATGGTGAAACAGGACCACTGTACAGCTTGTGCTATCGCCAGCCATGGAAGCAGACAGAGGTAGCCGATTGCCGATGATCCACCACACAGAGGCCTGTGAGAGAGAACAGCAGAAGAAGGGAGAGAGACAGAGAGAACAGGGGGAGAGTGGTGCTAGATGGACCAGAATAGCAGAGGATTAATGGGAGGCAGGGGCCTAACTAAGAAATCCTATGACTCGTCGGCAGGACTAGGCTAAACCTAAACATTGAGACCGCCATCCCCGATATTACTTATATGTTAGGTCGAACAGATATGTTTTGAGTCTAGATTTAAAGACATTTACAGATTCAGACTGTCTAATATTTATAAGGAGGTTATTCCACAAGAAAGGGGCACGATAGGAGAAGGCCCTCTGGCCAGCTGACTTCTTTTTAAATCTAGGAACACACAAGAGACCAGTATTCTGAGAGCGGAGAGCCCTAGTCGGCGTATAAGGTTTAACAAGATCAGACAGATAGGTTGGAGCAAGCCCATTAAGGCTTTTGTATGTTAATAAGAGTACCTTAAAATCGGATCTAACATGAATCGGGAGCCAGTGTAATGCAGCCAAAACTGGGGTGATATGGTCAGATTTCCTAGTTTTAGTTAATATTCTTGCTGCTGTGTTCTGAACCATCTGAAGGCCCCTAGTTCTAGACCGAGGCAACCCTGATAACAGAACATTACAATAGTCAAGTCTAGAGGACACAAAGGCATGAATCAAAATTTCTGCATCAGCCATGGCTAAAGAGGACCTAATTTTGGAAATATTACGTAGATGAAAGAAGGCGATCTTTGTCACCTCTTTAATATGCTTGTCAAAGGCAAGAGTTGAATCTAACGTTACTCCAAGGTTCTTGACTGTTGAACTATGGGTTATAAGACAGTTATCTACAGATATTGTTAGGTTTTGAAATTGGTTACTATGTCGTGCAGGGCCAATGATTAACATCTCAGTTTTGTCTGGGTTTAGGAGCAAGAAATTACTGGACATCCAACTATTCACAGCAGAAAGACAGGCCTCTAGTTTAATCAATTCAGATCGATCATCTGCTTTTATGGGCATATAAAGTTGTGTGTCATCCGCATAACAGTGGAAACTTATTCCAAAGCTGCGTATAATTTGACCAAGAGGTGCAACATACAGGGAGAATAATAGAGGACCAAGGACAGACCCCTGAGGTACGCCATATTTGACGTCGGAGAAGGCAGAAGTTTTATTATTGTAGGAGACACATTGTGTCCTATCAGATAAGATTTTAACCAAGCCAGAGCTAACTCACAGACACCAAACTGTCTCTCCAGTCGGTCAAGGAGTATACAGTGATCTATAGTATCAAACGCTGCACTAAGATCCAAAAGAAGGAGAACAGAAGTGGCATCAGAGTCCAGATTTAATAGGAGATCATTCACAACTTTGGTAAGTGCTGTTTCAGTGGAATGGCGGGCCCGAAAAGCTGATTGGAATGGTTCGAAAAGACCGCTTAATGATAAATAATCTAAGAGCTGTTGAGATACTACCCTTTCTAGTATTTTAGATAAGAATGGAAGGTTAGAAACTGGTCTATAATTATTTAAAGACTCTTGGTCGAGATGTGGCTTTTTAAGCAGAGGTTTAACTACGGCCGCTTTAAAGCTAGTGGGAACAACACCAGTTGCAAGAGAAAGATTAACTACATTTAACATAGTAGGGCCCAGCAATGGCCATAATTCTTTAACTAATTTAGCAGGGAGAGGGTCTAAGAGAAGTTGGGTTTTAACACCCAGAGAAGGAACCACATCAAATTTTGATCCAGGTGAAGCTGAAGAAGTAATTTCATGTCTAATGTTATCAATTTTACGGCAGAAAAAATCTTGGAAATCATCAGCCGCCAATAACAAGCTGCTTGCCGTTGGCTGTTTCTGGGTCAATCTGGCTACAGTATTAAACAGAAATCGAGGGTTGTGTTTATTTTTACTTATTAATCTGGAGAAATAGGCAGCTTTAGCGGTGGACAGAGCACGTTTGTAATTTAAGACACACTCGTGCCAAGAGATGTAGCATGATTTAGATTTAGATTTACGCCACCTGTGCTCTAAACTCCTACAGGCCCGTCTGAGAGCGCGTGTCTCCTCGTTAAACCATGGTGTAGACCTGCGCACCCCTATGGTTTTAGTTTTTAGAGGTGCAACTGAGTCCAACAGACTAGAAAGAGCTGAGTTTAGATCACTAGTGTAATTTTCGATTGATCCTGTTGCTACAGTAAAAGGAGTCAATACCTCAGGTAGAAGCTCACTAAGTTTAGATACCGTTGACAAGCCGATATGGCGAGTAGTGACTAAATCAGGAGTAATGCTATTTTGACAAGTAAAGGCTGCTTTAAAAGTAATAAGAAAATGGTCAGATATCACTGACGTAAGAGGAGAGACAGTCACAGCAGTAACATGTATACCACGTGATAGAATCAGATCTAGGGTATTACCACTGGAATGAGTTGCTTCATGAACCCACTGAGTGAAACCTAACATGTCAAGGAGGGTTAGGAAAGCTTTACACAACCGATCACTAGGGTTATTTAAATGAATGTTAAAATCACCTGTCACCATAACCTCGTCAGATTGAGTAATTAGATCCGAAAGGAATTCACCAAATTCTTCTAAGAATAAAGAATAGGGACCAGGCGGTCTATAGACTACTACAAGATAAAGCCTGCTGTTTACAGCTGTAGGCGATGGTTTTAGAACAAGAGCCTCAAAAGATGTAAAATGAATATCTAGATTAGAAGTCAGGTTCAGAATAGATTTGTAGACTAAAGCAACACCTCCACCCTGTTTATCAGCCCTTGCGGCATGAGCGTATGTAAAATCAGGTGGTGAAGCTTCATTTAAAGCAATCATATCCAGGCCATGCTGAAGAATTAAATCGTTCACAAGCAAGGCCTTCGATGACATTGATCTAATATTTAAAAGGCCAAATTGAAATGTGGTAGTATCACTAACATGATTGTTAGATGGTTTAACAGCTGAGGATGTATTAATCTTAATCAGATGCCGCGTCTCAATAAATCTGGGAGGTAAAGACCTATAAACACGATGTGATACAATAACTGGGATGCTTTCAGGTATAGAGTCTTGGATAACCTGATCAGGTGCTTCACTGAACAGTACCTTGTCAATGGTGATAGGAGCAGAAGTAAGATTCACATGGGTAATGTCCCGGGCCATTTTATTAAAAATCTGAGGGAAGGAGACAGTCTCAACGTCACTAACTATTCCATCAGTCTGATGGTTTCCTAGTCTAGACTCCACAACCGCATCAACAACTACCCTAGCAGGCTCTCTAATCACCTGCAGCCCGAGCGCTGTATGGCTATTGTTAAAGACGCTGTAAGGCCCTGTCTATATTCCTGGACAAAAGAGCTGCCCCTGCCCCAGTAGGATGCAGGCCGTCAGCTCTCAGCAGCTCGGGGCGGCCCCAGAAGGAAGGCCAGTTATCTACGAAGCCTAAACCCTGTTCCCTACAGTAGCGCGCCAGCCAGCGGTTCAAAGCTGCTAGTCTGCTATAAGTCTCATCATTCCCCCGCACATCACTTCATGTGTGTCAAACATCAGTTCATGTGTGTCAAACATCAGTTCATGTGTGTCAAACATCACTTCATGTGTGTCAAACATCACTTCATGTGTGTCAAACATCAGTTCATGTGTGTCAAACATCACTTCATGTGTGTCAAACATCACTTCATGTGTGTCAAACATCACTTCATGTGTGTCAAACATCACTTCATGTGTGTCAAACATCAGTTCATGTGTGTCAAACATCACTTCATGTGTGTCAAACATCACTTCATGTGTGTCAAACATCACTTCATGTGTGTCAGCACAGACCTGAAGTCTGTCTGTCTGTCTGTCTCTCTCAGGCATACAGTCTTAAAGACTACAAACAACTGAATTCAGAGATCAAACTACAGGGTCTGGGTCCCGACTACAAAGCCATTGAGGGAACAGTAAGTACTGACTGAAGTGTTGATGTGTTCATCATCAATCAATCAATCAACTTTTATTTATATAGTGCTTAATCACATTGAAGATATTTCAAAGCTCTTAACAGATAGAGAGCTAACAATGTCCTCCAGAGCCTGGGTCCTGCCCAGAGTTTCTTCCTCAATGAGGCAGTTTTTCCCCACCATCGTTGCTTATGCTGCTCTGGAGGACATTGTTAGCTCTCTATCTGTTAAGATAGAGAGCTACACATTGGGGACAGAGACAGGTCAAGTAAAATATATATATATATATATATATATATATATATATATATATATATATATATATATATATATATATATATATATATAGAGAGAGAGAGAGAGAGAGAGAGAGATAGATAGATAGATAGATAGATAGATAGATAGATAGATAGATAGATAGATAGATAGATAGATAGATAGATAGATAGATAGATAGATAGATAGATAGATAGATAGATAGATAGATAGATAGATAGATAGATAGATAGATAGATAGATAGATAGATAGATAGATAGATAGATAGAGGCAGATAGGACAGTTTAAGGGGGTTCCAGGCCTTTGGATTTCCTGTCTTCAATGCTTGTTCTCCACCTGTGGAACAGAGGCTCAGGGACAGCGGCGGTATCG
>NC_090788.1:21700000-21735000 GCF_040054535.1 Antennarius striatus | reverse complement strand
CTTCCAAGGAGGGTGGATGAAGATGGAGGGATGAAGGAGGGGGGATGAAGATGGAGGGATGAAGGAGGGTGGATGAAGATGGAGGGATGAAGGAGGGTGGATGAAGATGGAGGGATGAAGGAGGGGGGATGGAGATGGAGGGATGAAGGAGGGTGGATGAAGATGGAGGGATGAAGGAGGGGGGATGAAGATGGAGGGATGAAGGAGGGGGGATGAAGATGGAGGGATGAAGGAGGGTGGATGAAGATGGAGGGATGAAGGAGGGTGGATGAAGATGGAGGGATGAAGGAGGGGGGATGAAGATGGAGGGATGAAGGAGGGTGGATGGAGATGGAGGGATGAAGGAGGGTGGATGGAGATGGAGGGATGAAGGAGGGTGGATGGAGATGGAGGGATGAAGGAGGGTGGATGGAGATGGAGGGATGAAGGAGGGTGGATGGAGATGGAGGGATGAAGGAGGGTGGATGGAGATGGAGGGATGAAGGAGGGTGGATGGAGATGGAGGGATGAAGGAGGGTGGATGGAGATGGAGGGATGAAGGAGGGGGGAACAGCCGCACCTGTTTGCCCCTCCGTCCGTTTCCTGGAGCGCTCCGGGGTAACAGGCTGCTTTTAGGGCAACAAACGGAGGTGAAACCGTCTCCAGGCGCGTTAATCAGCTTTTTGGGTCCATTTCATTAAGACCGACTCCGAGCCGAGAGGGCGCGTCCCCGCGTTAAGCAGCGCGTCCCCGCGTTAAGCGGCGCGTCCCCACGTTAAACGGCGCGTCCCCGCGTTAAGCGGCGCGTCCCCGCGTTAAGCGGCGCGTCCCCGCGTTAAGATCGGAGCTAATATCAGGTTGTGTCTTTCAGAAAGAGATCAATAACACAGAGGAACACGGCAGGGACTAGGCTGTGGTCCTGGGGGGCTCCTCCAGCCTGCAGGAACATCACAGGTTCATTTTCTTCTGGAGCGACGCACAAAAACTTTGCAGTAAATTTACTATAAAGTTAAAGTCGGTGTAAACCCCAGAATTTAATGATTCCTTTGTAGACAAATCTAAAATAGACTTTTACACACGGAGGCCTTCAAGGAGCTCCTGATCATTCACACACAGAAGCTTCTCTCTGTGGGTCCACACACACACACACACACACACACACACACACACACACACACACACACACACACACACACACACACACACACACACACACACACACACACACACACACACACACACACACACACACACACACACACACACACACACACACACACGGCCCTCTGGTTGGTGGAGCTGAACTGGATGCTGGGCCGCTCTGGTTTCACCTCCCATCATGCCCTTCAGTTTGCATTTATGTTACATTACATTCCTGTTAATAATATATATTTAGCATAAAAATACTACTACTACTACTACTACTACTACTACTACTCTCAAAGTGCTGTAATCATTCCTGCTGTTTATTATGCCACCGTTTACAGCAGCTCACCTCATGATAAATAAGAATATTTCTGCATTAGTGTAGATTTGTTTTAGTGCAGCCAACCTGATGGTTCATTGTGTTACATGCAGTAAATGTTCTTAACTGAATGGACGTCGGTTATTTCCTGCTTCAGGTCCAGCCTGCCGCTTCCTAACAGCTGCTGCTTTATGCACGAGCACGGCTTCACTTTGTGTGCTCACAACAATATCTGGTTAGACTTTTCTATTAAACACCAAATTAGACATTTTTATAATCCTTCATGAAAAGTCTTTTCAATTAATATCCCCCTTCATGTAGATCCAGCTTCACACAACTGCATATAGATTCTTTGATCTGGGTTTCAGGGAATGATTTTGAAAATAGTCCACTGTGCCTCGGGATTATTGGATAGATTAATTTCTCAACAGCTATAAAACTATGAAGGTTAAGACTTCAAACTGAGTTTACTTGAGTGTGACCAAAGCACTGCAAAACACAAAGAAATGAAGTGAACACACACAGCGTCTGTGGAAAAGAAGCCATAAATCCACCCACGCTTATACTGAAATTATGTGAACTTTAATGCAGCAGTTATCATGATGACGATCCGTGGCTTATTCCTGGTGACGGTGACACGCTAGTGAGAGCCAACAGTCCTGGGGCATTCATGCATCCGGTAGGCACACACAAAGAAAATACCTGAAAGAGACAGTGGACACACACACACACACACACACACACACACACACACACACACACACACACACACACACACACACACACACACACACACACACACACACACAAACACACGCACACGCACACACCCACACCCACATTTTAAATAAAGTGTGTGTGTGTGTGTGTGTGTATCATTCTAAACATAAACAGCCCCTAAATTTTGAGATGCTCGTTTAATTCGGCTTTTGAGGGTCAAACAAAATAATTTCTGAGCAGATTTCTTTAAACTTAATGGATGCTTATCTAAAGTTAAACTGATCGTAGGGTAAATGTTAATATAACGTCTGTGCATCACGTCATGAAAGCACCATAAAACCCCAAAGGGTTATGGGTCCATACGGTCAGCGGTCCTTGTTTTCTTTATCACACATCCACTCCTATTAATATTATTAAGTAAGAATCCAGTTATGCCAAACTCTGAATTTATGGATTTAAGAAATGTTGTGTAAATTCATTTGAGATTTTCAAGGTTTTGCCTGACATGATTTCTTAAAACGGTTCTCCAGATATTCATTTGATCACTGAGTGCATTAGTAACTGATCCATGAACACACAGTTAAAGTGGAGAATAATGACAGACAAAAGTCACTGAATTCACTCTGAACACGACATGGATTTCTTCTACTCATTATTATTCATAAATGTGATCCGACTGTGTTTACCTGAGAAGAAGGTGAGCGCCACAGACACCCAGCCAATGATAAAGGACCAGGAGAACCTCCAGTTTCCATAACGCTTCCCATAATAGTTCATGGTGACACCAGTGTACACGGCCATCGCCACAAACACCAGAAAGCCTGAGGAAGAGGAAACGTGAGGCAATGTTCCTTAAATGTTTGACAAACTTACAGCCATTATGGAAAACATCACATCATCAAAGAAATGTATTTTGGAGGTATTTACTTTTACATTTCAATTTTAATCAACTATAAACTATTCAGAACCAATAATTAAAAGAAGTTGTAATGGATTATCTCTGCCATGAAGGAAGAAACACACAACCTGCAGCTGTCAGGAAGAACAATTAAGAAATCATTACTTCATAATTAGAATCATGATTATTATTATTTTTCAAAGTCTCAATCGTTGAACACAATCTGTGAAGGAAGAATCAAATCTGAGTTACAGATGAAAGTGATCAATGGAGCTGAACTCACAGGAGATGAAGAACAGAATTCCTGCAGCGAAGGTTTTGTCAAACCTGTCGAAGGAGGAGTAATGGATGAAGGCCATGATGCCGATGATGATGCCCACGAAACACGCCATGAGGGACAGGATCATGAGGGCGCGGGTGGCATCTAGATGGGCTGTGGACAAGGTCAAAGGTCAATCACGTGTCAGGTTAGGATGTGTCCACACTGGGAAAAGATCTGACCAGAATGACAACGAGGCAGTTTGTGTCACGTTAGCGAGATAGCATGACAGAGAGGTAAAATAAAAATACTAATCCCATGAACTGAATATACAGATGCGTACCCCCCCACAAGAAACAGCTGCATTGATGCAAGACAGTAAGAGTAAGAGTAAAAACATAATTAGATTTTTACTTTCACCACATTAATTCAGAACATCAATTGTTCCGTTCTTTTTTCCCTTTTTACCAAAATCTCAGCTCAACTTTACGATGAAAAAGGTGAACATGTGAAAGCCAGTGGGCAGGAGGGCCTTCTGACACAACAACTACCATAATATTTATACATCCATCTATACCTATATCTATCTATATATATTTTGTTTAATTATTTTTTAATTTTTTTAAATTAAATTATATATATAATATTAAATATATAATTATTTTATATTAATAATTTAATATAACCATATTTATTTAGAAATGTCCTAAAGTGTAAACACAGACGTGTTCTATTTGTGTCACTAACAAACAATGGAGTTCTTGTCTCCGCCCACTGAGCTGCTCTCAGCCAATGACAGGTCAGGACTGGTGCTCCACCCACCGATGCTCTGGCCGTGGGGGAGGCATTTCCCTGGTGTACAGTAGCGCCACAGCCCCTGGTGCGTGGAGCCCCCGCTCTGCCGGTACTGCATCCAATAATCTGTTGCTGTGGAAACGATCAGGAGGATGTTCCCCACGCCGGCACAAAGCAGCCCTCCACCCATGAAGCTGTACATCCTGCACCTGCAAACACACACACACACGCAGAGGAACATAAGGTCACTTAGCATCAGAGATCAGTGGCGCCCCCCCCCTCGGTGTTCCTCTCTCAGACACAGAGGGTCTAAGTGTCAGTAATTGCGTTGTAATGAACACATTATTTCCCCTGGATTGAGCCGTGGGGTCGCCCGTGTCTGCTGCTGCACTTTGTTCTCCAGGAGATCAGTCCCTGAAGATGGGTTTACATACCCCCCCACCAAGAGCACAGACAAAAACACTCTCACACTCACACACACACACACACACACACACACACACACACACACACACACACACACACACACACACACACACACACACACACACACACACACACACACACACACACACACACACACACACACACACACACACACGCCCTGTAAGTCAGCCATGCTTTGATACTTGATGCATCTATCGCTCATTGTTCCCCCCCACCTGGATGCAGTTTTCTGCAGACACCCCCTCTTTTCATACAGACAGCCAATGGTTTTATTTTTGGTGGGGGGTAATTAATAGACACATCTTCTTGTGTCTGAAATCTGAATGGGACCCTAAAGAGTTCTGTTTCTGTCTGTTTGGAGCCCCATCAGCTGCTGGGGGGCCGAAACACTGGAATGACCCGGACACAAGTTGACAACCAGTGTTCAATGCACAACTCATGATAGGTGTGAGTGTGTGTGTGCACGAGTGTGTGTCTGTCTTTTATGCGGCTCCACGCTGCACTGGCGTTGCACCCAGAGTGTACCCTGCCCCACGGCCCCAGTCTGGTGGGACAGGCTCCAGCAACCCCCCCGGCCAGCAACGGTGGAAGAGGTGAGTTTTGAAGATGAATGAATGAATGAATGAATGAATGATTCCACTAAAACATTCTCAACAGGAAGTTGTACGGTTTGAGTTCAGTGGATAGATGTTAGCATCAAAGAAAATCCTCATGACCGTAGAATAATTTAATTTCTTTTACCATCTAGTGCTAAACTAGATGTTTAACAGAAACCTGGAGAGTTTGAATCCTTTTCCTGTCCCCAGTTTTATTTGTTATTTAGCTGATCATCAGCTGATGCATTTTGATCCATAAAACATTAGAATGAGTGTTTACATGAAACATCGTAAAAGAAAAAGGTGAGAAGAAACCGTTTCTTCTGTCTCTACCTGTGGAAGCAGCTCAGCTAACATCTAAAAGACAAATATCCAAACAAATATAAAACCATGTTATCTTACCTGAATTCTGCCCTTTGTCAAGAAAATAAAACAAGATCCTATGACGCCCAACAGTACTACCTAAATAGTACTAATGTTTTAGGTGTGATGGGGAAACTCAGGCTACGACAACACGACGTCTGTCGGGTCAGGCAGCGTCCAATCACAAGCCAGTTCTGTTGTTCTGGAATCTGCTGACAGAACACAAACGACTAAGCTCGGCGAGTCAAAGCCATAATGATGACTCTGAGGTTCTGATTGAATGTTGACTCCCAAACGGCCTCAGTGGAGGGCGGGGGGGTGTTTCAGCTCCGAGTCAGATTTTTATCCATTTATAAGGTAGAAAAACTGAGACTCTTGTGTTTCATTCTGTATCGCATCAGAATCTACACTCAGTTCATGTGTTTAAGTGTGTCTGTGTGTGTGTGTGTGTGTGTGTGTGTGTGTGTGTGTGTGTGTGTGTGTGTGTGTGTGTGTGTGTGTGTGTGTGTGTCATAACTTGGATGTTCACTACCCCATTTCCAGTCAGAATGCAGCAAGACAAAAAAAATCAACCAACCAACCAACCAACCAGCCAACCAGCCAACCAACCAACCAACCAACCAACCAACCAACCAACCAACCAATCAATCAATCAACCTTTATTTATAAAGGCCTAATCACATCAGCAGACATTTCAAAGCCTGACAGACAAACCGACTGCGCCTCCAGAGCTGACGCACACACACAGCGCTGGTATCTTATAGATCATGAGTTGGCCTCCTAAGGCCTTCTAGCTGGCCTCACGTTCACCTGACACGTACCTGTCCTGTGACTGGATACTCACTCTGAGAAGACACTACACAGACGCTACGCAGATGCTATGCAGATGCTACGCAGATGCTATGCAGATGCTACGCAGATGCTATGCAGACGCACACTTGAAGTTAAGCTCGTGTGAGACGAGGGTCCGATGCCTGTTCTAGTTAACCTGTTCTACTTAACCTGTTCTAGTTAACCTGTTCTAGTTAACCTGCTCTAGCTAGCTTGTTCTAGCTAACCTGTTGTAGCTAACCTGTTGTAGCTAACCTGTTCTAGCTAACCTGTTCTAGCTAACCTGTTCTAGCTAACCTGTTCTAGTTACAGTATTTTCCATACTATGAGGCGCATCTAAATGCCTATCATTCTCTCATAATCCCGTAGTGCGGTTTATAATCCGGTGCGTTTTATATATGGATTAATATTAATATTGGTTAAAAACATGATCGCTGAAAAAAAGCCGGCTGTCTGGCCGCCAGTCGTGCCGCACTCCGCCACCAGGGGCACCCTCACAAGGCACCCTCACAAGGCACTCGGGCCCACGCCCCCTAACAACGGTAGTCAAGGGGCGTCGCCAAAGTGCCGAGCTGCTGTCTCACTGAGCTGCTGTCTGACGTCAGAGCAGCGGAGAACCCCTGAAACTTCAAGAACAGTCACTGCTAGACAAAGGTGTCTGGTGTGATGCATTGATTTGCAGTTCATACCTGAAACAACACGTTACGGGGGGGGGGGGGGGGCATTCAGGTTGTGTGTTCTGTCTGCAGCGACGTGCGGTGAGACACGGCGGTGAGACACCGACGTTAAAGTCAGTTCTAGGAGTGAAACAGCGTCACGTTTGACAGTAAATTATCAGCCTGACATTAAAAACTAGTTAAAAATTGTTTAGGACACACAGCAGCAAATAGCTGCACCTCAGCTCCGACTGGACTACCGATCGATCGAAACAATATTCAATTAATGAAGATGAACGTCGGAGCTTAAATATCTGCTTCGAACTTCAGATCAGGAAATAATCCGCTCTGTTGGCACTGACTGCACTCGTGATGAATTTAACCAGTTTCCAATGTCGGGTTTTTTAATATGCGTGTTGACTTCTTTCTAAGATGGCAAAGTGATCAAGTGATCAGGTTTCCTGGATGAGGCTCAGGCCCCGCCCACACGATGCTGGAACGTTTTGAAAACGCAACTTTTTTGTTGCACTTTCTTGTGTTTTTTGAAAACGCTGTATCGGCAACTGTTTTTATCCGGGGGGCGTGTCCCTGGGACCAAAACCGCTGTGACGTCATGCATGTGACCCGTGTCTACATGTACACACGGAGCTAAAACCGGCTACTTTCTGATGTATACCAGCTCCACGTCGAAGATGCCTTTTTAAACAGGCTTTGCACTGAAATATTTGTTCGTCTGTTTCTTTATGTGTGTGTCATAAAGTTTATATATGTATTCATTCATTCATTCATTCACGTTCCTCGCCAAAGACGCCGACACCAGTTCTGGGTCAAACCGGGACGCGCTGCCCCCTGGTGGAGAACTCTGTGATGGAGGTCGTCCTCCAGGAGGAACGTCCCGGTCCTCTCCTGTCGTTCTGCTTGTTCACGTGTTGATCAACACACTGACGCGTTGACGTGTGGACGGAGATCTTTTTGAAACGCTGCCGTGTGGACGCGAATCGTTTTCAATGCGCGGTGAGAAAAGTTGCAGAAAATATAGTGCAGAAAATACTGTAACCCCTTCTAGTTAACCTGTTCTAGGTAACCGGGGGGGTTGAGTTTTTTGACTGGGTGCTATCTGAATGTCCCAATCTAATTAGGGCTGACCCCTAAAGGTGTGACCCCTAAAGGTGTGACCCCTAGAGGTGTGACCCCTAAAGGTGTGACCCCTAAAGGTGTGACCCCTAAAGATGTGACCCCACACTGCACCTGTTTGTGACAGTCAGTTGTGATCAGGAGGTAGTGTTTTAGTGTTTCAGTGTTTTGGCGGTTCAACACAACAGCGTCGTCCTACTGGAACCGTTCTGTCAGACCTCCATTACTCCCAGTGCTGGACTGGGAGCTCTGGGAGAAGAGCAGCAGCTCTGACTGGATGTTTCCTTCATTCTGTCCATCATCTGGCTGCCCTTCCTCCAGTTGTACCTCTAAACCACATCCTGCTGGGCCTCTCTGAACACACACACACACACACACACACACACACACACACACACACACACACACACACACACACACACACACACACACACACACACACACACACACACACACACACACACACACACACACACACACACACACACACACACACACACACAGCACAATCCCTGAAGATGAAAGGAAAAGCGCAGCTCCATTACCAGCATTACAGCAAGGTGCTCAGACCAATTGACAACAACAAAATGTCCCAGAAAAAGCTTTTTTTGCTCCTGATATTTGAGTGCTGTACTTACATATAAGTTCATTTTTATAGACACAGCCTATTTTCTTCCATCTAGAGTGTGGCATCCAGGAGGGGTTTGATATCTTCACTGCACTAGAAAAGTGGCCGATGTGCTTCTGTGCCCGAAGAGCAAATCCAAGCTTTCCTCAATGCATCCAGCTTTTGACAGATTAATTTTGTTATGGAAAGTCTGCGTTTATGCAGGAGGACGGGGGGGTGAGAAGCTCACGCAGCGCTCTGGGGGGGGGGGGGGGGGGGTGACCACAGTAATTACACCAGTGTGTGGCTGTCAGGCTGACATGGAGGGGCCGCTAAGCTCAGGTATGTCTGAAACCCTCCTCCCTGGGCACCTGTTCAGGTACACCTGATGTTCAGGTACGCCTGATGTTCAGGTACGCCTGATGTTCAGGTACGCCTGATGTTCAGGTACGCCTGATCCCTCAGGTCCCTCCTGACCCCCACAGGGCCCTAGAGCCTGTACCTCCAGCTACACCGGGGTACCCAGTGTGTGTGTGTGTGTGTGTGTGTGTGTGTGTGTGTGTGTGTGTGTGTGTGTGTGCAAACATGCAAACAGTATTATTAATACTACTACTAAAAACTAAAAATCAAAAAAATGTCTGGAATATCTCCCACCTTCTGCCCGTTAGTGCACTGGGACAGACTCCAGCAACCCGTGACCCACGAAAGAAGATGAGTGAATGAATGATTAATAACAAGAATAATAACAATGATAACAACAACAACAACAATAATAATAATAATAATAATAATGATATTAGTATTAATAATAATAATGATATTAGTATTATTAATATTAATATTAATAATAATAATATTATTATTAATAATATTAATAATATTATTATTAATAATAATATTGATATTAATAATAACATTATTATTATTAATAATAATAATAATAATAATAATGCATTTGCAGTGCAACAACTACTACTACTAATAATAATAACAATAATAAGACTGTAACAACAATAATTACAATAGATAATAATAATAGTAATGTTATTGAGATGTAAAGGAACAAGGCACCAAAGCTCTCAGGGTGCCACTATGTGCAGGCTGCACTTCGTCACTCCACCTTCTCTCCATTGCACATGTGTGAGCCTTTAATATGTGTGTGTGTCGAGTCTATGTGTGTGTGAAAAGGTGAAAAGATTTTCTCATTGTGTAGATCAATATTGTTTTTATTGCTGTTGTTGTCGTCACCATCTTCTTCTTAATAATAATAATAATAATAATAATATTAATAAAAATAATAATAAAGTTATATAACAACAACAACAACAACAATTATAATACTATCATCATTATATTCTTATTCCTATTCCTATTCCTATTCCTATTCCTATTCTTATTCTTATTCTTATTCTTATTCTTATTATTATTATTATTAGTAGTAGTATTAGTATTATTCAATCATTGCAGGAGTCATCCATAAAGCCTTATACCTTAAGAGAGTCCTCAGTTTGGGATTCAGTTCACCAGTAAAACACAGCAGTTTCTTCTCTGGTCTTTAATAAATGCTTCAGTGCTGTGTGTTGAAAATATGTCATCAGAATCCATTCGTTTGAGTAAAGCTGTGTTCTAGTATAAAGTCTGTGGGTTACAAAATAACTAACAAAAAGGAAACAGAAAACAAACAAACAACATACCACTGACTACCAGTACCACTGACTACCAGTACCACTGACTACCAGTACCACTGACTACCAGTACCACTGACTACCAGTACCACTGACTACCAGTACCACTGACTACCAGTACCACTGACTACCAGTACCTGTGAACATAAACCAAACCTGGTTAAATTAAAAGCCACACTTCATTTCTCTTTGAAGACCAGGTACTGGTAGGGAGATGACAATAGTATTACTGTATAAAACGGTTTCAACCATCTTGTCTTCAAGACTTCTCTGCAATGATCAAAACTTTTGCATTTTCACCCTCATTTTAATGTACAGTATTTTTATATATAATGCGCACTGCATTTGCTGCAATATATACAGTTTAAAATTATTGAAAACTAAGGAAACTGTCACTCATGACAGGTGGAGGTGTAGCAGTGACCAAAACCAGCTCACCAGCACGCCCAAAACCAGCTCACCAGCACGCCCAAAACCAGCTCACCAGCACGACGCTGCTGCTATTTTCCAGCTGTGCTGCTCACAAGGCCCCATAAAAATATAATGGGCTCTGAAAGTTCTCAACATTAGGGGGCAAAATGCTTCTAAATCTTTACGTTCCAGCCACGCTTTGCCTAAATGCTTAAATCAACTTCTCGGAATTGAATTTTCAAGCCTTCAAATGGCTAATTTGTACAGCAAGTGCTTTCAGCGTTTCCTCAGCAAATGAACGGTGGCTCTAATCATAAGAGCATGTGGAAGTCGCTGCCTCTCCACACCCCCCCTGGAGACGGCCACGTGGAAGGGGAGAGAAACATTTCCACTTAACCACTTAAATGAATATATCAAGAAACTAATTTGCCATTTTAATTGCATGATTTAGGAAGAAGCTACTTCACTTGCCCCTCTTCCATCTTGGTTGATTTCCAATGTGAGCGCACATTAGATTGATCTATGAAAGACTGCAGAAATCACAACACTTAAGTCTTTTCATTTTCTCTCCCTAATTAAATAATTGAAATTCCGGTCAGTGTTTGCACTTAAGCCGCCCAAACACGGCAGGCTGCTGCATGGCTGAATGAGTGGTGAAAGGTTTGTGTTTTATCTGTCTTGAACGGAGCCTCTTCTTTTCTATATTTTTCTTTTTTCTCCACCTGGAGCGACAGATTCATTCCATCTGTGGAGCCCAGGAATAGATCAGTACATCCATTTTGTTGAGATTTGCCTGTCCCATTAAGTGATTGCTTGCAGAAATGGCAGGGGACATTTCTTCTGATACGTTCCCTGAAACAGCGCTGGCAGACATTAAGGACATATTATTGAGTCCCATTTTCTCCCAGCCACAAGGATATCCATTAGAGTGGCACACAGCCCTAAATTTTTCCATTTTCTCCCTCACCAAACTTGACTTTACCCATTATTTATGTCTCTGTTTTGTAATTTGCAGTCTGAAATTATATAAGGGAAAAGCCATCTCGCAGCATGTGGCTCCTCTTCCCAGGGCTATTTACCACGACTTGATTCTGAAGTGTCAAAATGGGCCCGTCGTTAAACCTAATCATGACTGACAGCCGCTGCTTTCAAGTCCATACAAGTCGGCCCACACAGGAAACTTTTCATACGTGTGTGAATTTATGTGTGTGTTTGTGTCACAATACTGGATTTATTCCCTTGTGCACAAATTAGGAAATGTTATTTTGTATAGAAAGTAAATTATGTCATTAAGGGAACGATTAAATAAAAATATCCCTGAGAGATTAAGTCTTCAACCAAACCAGAGACTGTTAGTCTGTTAAAATACAATTCATGTTTGTAATCCTCCAATCAGATTCAACGGTTTTGGGGTTTTTTGTTTATTGTTTATATCATCTAATCAATATCTAATTAATGACAGTCTTTGTGTGTATTCTTGTCACTACATTTATCACTTCCAGTGAAGGTTAATAATTTTAATGGTAATAATGTTTACCGGAGTCTTTTTAGGATTAAAATTAGAATTAAAATAGACATTTGCCAGTTTTATATTTTTAGATCTGTAGACTGGATCTGGAAAAAAGCAGAAAATAGTGCATATTGTCTTCAGTGTTCCTGAGTTAGTTTCCCCCAAACAATATCTGCAAGCAGAATTACATCAGGTGATTTCACTTGATTCTATCTCAGTAAATCTAAGATCATCCTCAGCAAGGCAGTCAGAGACTACAACATCCTGCGACACCCCTGAATTCAACATTTACCCTGACCTACACATTTGTTCAGTGATTATTTTTCATCAGGTTTCAGAGATGTGAACCTAAAAAGGTCTAAAAGTGGTCCCTCGTTCCTCCTGGTTCATGTGTTCAGGAACCACACAAGAATAATGAATTCCACGATTCCGACTACTGATCTTGTTTTTTACGGTAATGTTAACGTTTATGACCCCCCCATATTAAACCTGAACCCCCCCATACTGATATTAAACCTGAACCCCCCCATACTGATATTAAACCTGAACCCCCCCATACTGATATTTAACCACTGCTTAAAACACTTTTGTGTGTCATGGAAGTCAGAGACTCACAGAACGTAGAACACTCCAGGATGTCGCCAGCCAATAACATGCGTGTACGGTATCATGTGACTGACGACTAAAAATCTAAAATGAGTACAAAAGTAGAAGTTTGACCTTGACCTAGTTTTCTAAAGGTGAAGGTCGTGGTCTCGTTTCCATCCCCTGTGCTGCCTGAGTCGTGTGTGTTTGTCTCATCCTTCTGTCTGACGCTTGTGGAGACATTTGGTGGACAGACGGACGGACGGAGACGATTACAAACATCACCGCCTCACGGGATGTAACAAAGACCCCTCTGGGGCAGAACGTAGTCGTGTTCTGCCCCAGTGCTACATCAGACTGGTACACAAACTCCTCTTGTTGCACACATGGAGCTCCAGGACCGTCTGCTCCCCAGGATGTGGATTCCAGCGGTGGGTGGATGTGTTCAGAGGAGGATGTTCCTGCAGCAGCGACGGCTCCGGGGCAGTGACCTGTTTCTGCTCAAGTGTGAACATCATGACGGAGGCAGTAAGTGAGCAGCGGCCCCCCCTGAGGACATCTCAGGGCTCCTCACACTCCTTCATTCAGCTCACACTGAAGGTCCGGGGGCTTCAGTGTCGTCAGCATTCTGTCTCTACGACCATCGTCCAGGTTTGGTTACACGTATGTAAGCGTGTTCTGAACATGTTATCTGGTGGTATGGCTGCGCACTAAAGGACTTCCACCTGACGGCTGCTCGTTGCACGACGCTGCCGTGACGAACAGAGTAATAAGAGCATCACATTCAGGCTCAGACGCTCCGGCGGACGGGTCAAGCCTTTCAGCGTGTTGTCAGAGCAGAGCCAGAGGCGTCAGGAGGGGCTCAAAGGCCACCGCAGCCCCCTGCTGGGTGACATTCTCATCGTGCCTTGCCCATTAATTCTGTCATTGTTGCTGCCCCGACCTCCTGGAGTCCTATCAAAGACTCAATAACCACTGCTTAACTAAAGTCCACTGCCGAACCCCCCCAGCGCCGCTATGAACCGTCTGACAGCAGAAACGCCTCTTACTTCAACATGGCTGGGCTGAAAAGGCCATTATTGCCCTGTAATTGTGGGAGTCAAACCCAATTAAGCAAAGCTGTATGGGGCAGTTGACGCCCCCCCTCCCCCCACACACACACACTTGCCTTATCCTCTCTCTTGCTGTAAACTCTCTCACAGGCCGTGCTAGCAGCACCCGGACCCCCCAGCTAAAAGGGCGCCGTCCCACCAGCCAGCGTCTCAATCCAAATGAAGCTGAAGCAGAAATGAAACCAGTCCTGATCCCGTTGGGGGGGTGAAGGAAAAAGAGGCCAGCAGAAGCTGTTTAATCCACACGGAGCGTGGAGGGAAAAGGGGGGGCCAGGATTGTTCTGTTGCTCCAGCGGGGATCAACCCAGCAGCGAGGGACTCCAAACGCTCCCATTCAAGGGCCGAGCCCCCCTCTGCGTCCGACACTTCCTGTCTCTGGGGGGGCTGCTCTGAAACCAGGAAGGTAGAGTGTTCACACTTACATGGATAAATGTGAAAATGCATCTGACTCGCTGTGCTTTTCTGCTCCCCCAACCCTGAAGCAGGTGTCCCTGAAAAAAGGAAGACCCGACATGAGAAAATAGAGTTTCAGTTTAACTGAACAAAATCTGCTCTTTGTCTGGTTTAAATTAAAGATTACAGATTAAATCAGTTTTATTAATCCCAAAAGGAAATTATTTGTCC
Organism: Antennarius striatus; assembly: GCF_040054535.1. Taxonomy (NCBI): domain Eukaryota; kingdom Metazoa; phylum Chordata; class Actinopteri; order Lophiiformes; family Antennariidae; genus Antennarius; species Antennarius striatus. Next base: position 21,720,323 of record NC_090788.1, on the reverse strand, counting down.
ACTCTAGTGTCAGTCTATTCTGTTAATCACATGTACACGAGTACATGTTCATGTACATAGAACATGTGTTCAGGCCCGTGACACACACACACACACACACACACACACACACACACACACACACACACACACACACACACACACACACACACACACACACACACACACTACACTGATATTAACAGCTGACAGGGTGAACTGATGGAGGAAGAAGAGGAGGATGTTAAAGAATTACTAAAACAGCTTCAAAAAGGAAATACAGCACACTGAAACAGGAAGTAGTAAAGTGAAAAAAATTGCTTGTAAAAGATAAAATGACTCGTTGAGACAAGCAGCTGACAGTGAAAATGAAAGCATTTTGAAACGAGTCCTAAATGGAAATTACAAAGAAGAAAAAATCGTCGTGAGTGAAGACGGAGAATTTCTCCCCAGATCTTCACATCGCTTTTATTTAGAGGAGCCAGAAGGAATCATTTGCAGCTTCCTCCCACTGCAGTGTGTGTGTGTGTGTGTGTGTGTGTGTGTGTGTGTGTGTGTGTGTGTGTGTGTGTGTGTGTGTGTGTGTGTGTGTGTGTGTGTGTGTGTGTGTGAGGGTGTTTGTACTGTAGGTGGCGTCTCCCATCACTCACCAGTAGCTAACTGGGGTAGCCTCCAACACCAGTGACCCGCACAGTGGAAACGCAGTCGAGGTCAAGATGATCCCGGTCGTCTGGACGGAGAACATGGACGGATGGTATTTATAGAAGGGAGCACATAACCAGTAACGGGATGAACATATCTTCTCTATACGGTAATTTTACTTTTGATAATTATTGAGTCAGATCTCACATAATATAACCACGATTGTTAAAAATACAGACTCTATCATGCCCTTTGTATGCATAGGACCAAAATAATTCATGTTAAATTATATCTACCATTCAATTATCAGATTCATTCTGGGGGGCTGGGAGGGGGGCAGACCGGGTGATGAAGCGGTGTGTCAGTCTACACACACTGTAAACAGTGATTAGATGTGATGTGTGTGTTAACACTAACGGGGGGGCCGTGAACAAGCGGGACATTGTGAGCGCTGGTCCCGGGGGGGCGGCCTGAATGAGAGCACTCCCCAGTTAATTTAAATGTGTGTGATCTCACTCCCACCTTTGTTGTCCTCAGAATGGACGGGTCACAACGGGTCAGCGGACACACACACCCGCTAACACACTGCATATGTGTGCAGCTCATCGGGTGGGGGCGGGGTGGGGCTGCTTTCTGAAGCCCCCCCAGCAAAGGAGAGACTCAATGTTTCTCTTTTCTTTTGGTGGGGTTACACAAAGGCAGACCTGCACCCCAGAGGTGCAGGAATAAACCCAGACCCCCTCCACACACACACACACACACACACACACACACACACACACACACACACACACACACACACACACACACACACACACACACACACACACACACACACACACACACACACACACACACACACACACTTTCTTTAAAATGTGGGAGTGGGTCTCCTCCCTGACTCTCACATCACTTTAACCCCCTTTAACCCCCAGAAGACTGATTCCTTTCCTCCATCCACCCTGGGTATTAGGTCAAACGTGTGTGTGTGTGTGTGTGTGTGTGTGTGTGTGTGTGTGTGTGTGTGTGTGTGTATTTTTCCATTTTGCTAACTGTGACTGTCTCCTAGTATTAACTATATTAACTATATAGTTACTATACAGGTGACTGCAGATATTGTGCTTTTATTTGATGTCCTTTCATTTTTATTAAAAATATAAAAGAGAGTAAATATAATCTAAGTTATAAAGTGTTTCTCACTGGTGATTTCATTTTATTTTCTGCCACACAAATGAACGGCTGATGTGTTCACTGGTGTGTTTGTGCCTTCGTAGGTTCACTAAATCCTTCACATATTCTTGTGTTAACTCAGGTATGACTTTATTTGATTTGGCTTTTAATTTGCAAATAGATTCATATCTATGTCCATACCTCAGAATTATGTCATCTTTATTTTAAATATTCTCCTCCCTGTATGTCACTAAAAAGCACTGATTTTCATATTAATGTCACATTTAAAATTTCCAAATAAAAAAGAAATAATTGGTTTTTTGCACATAGTGCAATATTTGACTACATTTCAGTCCTTACCAAACAACACAGACACAACACCACGTGGTTTAATGTGTACCTAAATATCTCTGATGTAAATAGTCATTACTGTGCACACGTAGATTTTTCACTACCCTCCTGTGTTTCCTGTATTTTAACCTCTGGGCTGCAGACATATTAATTTGCTTTTGCAGTAATTACAGCATGGCTTCCATGTGTAAATAGTCAATTAATATCTGCTCACATGTCTTTATTCTCACTGCGGTTTCTCTCCATCAGGGCGTAAAGCGACCAGGGAACAAATGCTGCTCTTGGAGCGGTGATCAAGAGGGCCAACAGTCAGTAATTAAGCAGTTCATAAGGCAATCTCATTAATTATCCCCTTCACTCAATGCTACATTCCCTGGACATCCTGATTACGTGCTTATTGACTCTGAGTCTTATGATGAAATGTTCCTCGCTCCACGTCTTAATGGAGTCTAAAGTAGGAGTCACTTACTAATGGCTTTATTAGGAAGAGAGCAAACGTGGACCTTTAAAATCTTACATGAAAATACAATTTCACCTGCTATTTCCAGGTGGCTTTCATGCACTTAAGCAGAGGTCACACAAACAGCCATGTAATTAGTGGTCTCCTTTCTGCACCGTGGGCTGATTTGAAAAGTGTTACACACTATTTTGCCTCCATTCAGCTTTAATCAATCATTTTCAAGGGAAAATTGCCAGGCCTATGAAAGACAAAATGTGATTCTGGCTCCCCAAAGCAACACTTTAAAAACCTACAGGTGACACCTATTATTTTCAGTTTGTGGAAACTTGATTTGTATTGAAAATCATTAGCCATAATGACCTTGACAGCGCTGACAGAAAGAAAGGAACAAATTCACAATTAACAACACTGAACAAGTAAAAAAAGATTGACACACTACTACACATTAATACTTACATCTACATCAAATATAAATTAGCATCCAATATTCATGGAAGAACAAAATGCGAAACTGCTCCAAAGCTCAAATCCCATCCTGGCTCATGTTGAGCCCCTCTGTATGAGTCCAAATGCAGATAACGAAGAAATGGAAAATGGAGGCCAAATTGACCCTTTCACAGCAGGTTAAGTCAGTTTGTATGGGTACCTGGAGCGGCTGTCCACCTGCCATCAATAAAATAATTTAAGAACATATTATACTCCTTTAAAAGGGCCCATTTGTCAGACCAGGTGACTCTTAAAAGACCCTGTGGATTAGAGACACCCTGCATCACCCACTTTTAATTCAGCCAAATCAATATGGCTTACACCGCTGTTGTGTTGGGAGTGAATATTAAAAAAGGATATTTCACTTAAAATGTCTCTTGTGCATACAGTCAATAAAAATGAATGGTGGTTGATGGAAGTTGAGGCAAAACATTCTGTGCTGCAAAATCCACGTTTTCTTAAAAATAGAAATCCTAATCATAAAATGAATAACGTCAGCCACAGTTTTCATACACAGTTATTATTATATAATATATAGAAACCATGCCCCCACTGCCCAACCCCCCCGGCGCGGAAAAAACCTCCCAATCCATGAGGCGACATTTAAAATGTCCATCAAGTTAACACCTCACCAGAGGTTCCTGGTGCTTTCCTTTAACCCTTTAACCATTGGACAGTAATCTGCTCTCAGTAACGCTGATAAACGTGTAAAACTGCTGCTGCAGTCACGTGTTAAAGGTACTTATTCTACTTCTTTAATTTCATATCATTCAGGTGTCCATCTGCACTTTATTTGAAATGTCCTGCCCCAAACTGATCCGTGGTCCTCAATATCTTTGATTGAATATTGATCAATTCACTTCCGTTCTGAAATGCTTTGTTTTAATGGGCGTGGCTGTGAGCTCCTCTATCAACACCCGTCAGTAAGTTTGTCACCACGCATTCTGCTCTGATTTTCTCCTCTTTTTCTTTCTTTCTTTATGATATAAAGCGTGGAGCTACTTCCTCAGTCAGCTGAACGTGAGTCGTAGTTCTAACAAACTGAGACCAGCCGGTAAAACACCACAGAGGATCTGTGGAGAAAAACACACAGTGGGACAGAAATCAGAAATCTTATTGAAGAGTAGACTAAAAACCTCCTCTTTGATAGAGCCTAGCATTAAAAACACAGATTCCATTAGATCAGCTGCTATTGGTCTAGACTGCTGAGGGTATTTTCTCTGTCTCTCCTGTTGGAGGGAGAGACTTTAATTTAGGAGCTTCTGTTACTTCTCTCTTTGTGTTTCCTACTAACATTAAATCAAGATACTGCTGCTGTCTTTGTGTTTCTGCTCCACAGGTGGGGAACAAGCACAGAAGACAGGAAATCCAAAGGCCTGGAAATCCCCCCCACTTCAGCCACAACAGCACAATTCGGCCAGAGTCTGGGTCCTGCCCGGAGTTTCTTCCTCAATGAGGGAGTTTTTTGCTGCTGTCTCTTCTGCTCTGGAGGTTCTGTTGGGTTTGTCTGTCTGTTAAAGCGCTTCGAAACGTCTGCTGATGTGATTAAACTCTTAATAAATAAAGATTGATTTATTGTTGATTGATGATTACAAACAGGAGGTAAATAAAACTGTGGTTCCAGACAATCATCGTGGACAATGACGACATGACACCACCACCGGGGGGCTAAGCTAACGCAGGCTAATGAAACACGGGATGTTACTGCAGGTCAGACCAAACCAGGAGGTTTTGTCCCCTTTTTGTGAAATATAATTTTTGATACTTTATGATACATCCATCCATTCATCCATTCATAGCACACACACACACACACACACACACACACACACACACACACACACACACACACACACACACACACACACACACACACACACACTGGGCTACACAGACTTCCTGCTGTTTTATCTTCAGGTGTGTTTTGTGGACATTTAACAACAGTTTCTATTCCGTCTGCACTGAAGCCCGTTTGTCATCCAGAGCTCCTTCTCTCTGGCCTGGAGATGCTGTTGTGTCTGCCAGTGGGTGGGGGTTTGCATTGGCTGGGGGAGGCAGTGATTTGGCATGTTAGTGAGTGTGTTTGGGCTAATCAGACAGAGGGGCCACTGTAATGGACAGAATGTGGGCAGAATCACAGCCATACCTGACGTGGAGGCGGCGGGTAATACAACTAATTTCTCCTCTGTCTCAGCAGCGGCGCAGACAGATATGGGGTCAACAAAGGTGTAGGCGGCATCAAATGAACAGCTGTTGCCTTTCTTATTGTAGAGCTGCCAAAAAGGAGAATCTTAACAAAAGCAGCCCCCCCCCCTACTTTTTCTGTAAATGCACAAGAATGTATTTACAAATTAAGGGCAGGACCTGTGCATATTACTTCCATTCTTCATGGCTAGCCTGCCAGGCAGTGATGGCGTACACTCACAGGAGCTCTGTGATGAAATGTGTGTGGAGTTCATCATACATCCCTTCATTGGCTGAGGTTTGTGCATCGCTTGAGATAGAAAAACAATTGGCTATTAGAAAGATGCCACTCATCGGGAAATATGGTGCTAGTGTGTACATTAACAAGGCTGGAGGCAGCTGCATGAAGTGTGCGTCTCTGTGACAACATGTCGTGCATGTATTAATGCAGATAAAGGTCCAATTGCACAAAGCTCTGAGAGTTTGTTGTCTTAGTTGTCTGTGATTGGATTTGTGCACTTCTAATCACAAAATATAAATGTATGATACTTCATTTCATTGGGATGCTGCATCTCCAGAAAGCTGAAGATTATTCACCTAACTAGTGAATAAACTCTATACATATTCTATCCTACAGAGTGACATTTGTGCTTTGAGTAATACTCACATATTATTTTGTAAGTTGCTTTTGTAATGGTGTTTGTGTTGGAGTGCTGTGATAAATATGACATTCCTAAAGTGATTTATGAAGTACTACTATAAAGTACGCTGACACCCAGGCCACGTGGGTGTGATAAAGTCCACAGTGAAAATAATTTCAAAAATTAACTAAATCCTTAAATCCAGGGAGAAAATTCAAATTTTCTCTCCAAAACCTACAATTACATGAGAAAACAATATAGAGTTAAAACTGATGCTGTTGTTAATCACTGATATACCCCCCAAAATTAAAATGATCAAAAAGGGTAATTCAATACAGCAAAATGTGGAGAATTATTGTGTTTTGTATCCAGTAATGCCTCACGTATGCACGCTTCAAGTTGCCACGGCTTCACCTTGTCGCAGATTTTTGGTAGGCAGTCACATGATGCCGTACACGCATGTTATTGGCTGACAGCATCCGGAAGTGGGCTGCGTTCTGAGAATCACGGAGCGGACTCTATTAAAGAAACACTTAAAAACAATATGTACCACTCAACCAATCAAGAGGGAGGACCACCCTCCAGAGTTTGGGTCCGCCTTTCAGAGTCTGGTTACGTGAGACATCCAATAATTTGCCAATAACAAATGTGGTGTACATCTTTAACATGTTCATCCAACCTTCCCCTCTGAGAAAACCAAACCAGCACAGATGCAATAAGTGCACCCATCGTGGACAACACACGTCAGCCTTTCTTTCTAACAGATAGGAAGGAGAAGCGAGTTCGGTATGCACCAACCCTTTCCCATCAGGAGAGGTAATGGATTAAAGGCTGCTGTGCCTCTGCAGTTTTCCAGTCAATGTTGTTTCACTCTCCTCTAACTCAGGACCCCCCCCCCCTCCTTTCCCTTCCCGCTGGAAGAAGTTGATTTGCTATCAATTGCCATCTTGGCTGGTGCCATTAATGCACGCCCACAAAAGGATGACACATCACATTATCACCTCACTCTCCTTCAAATTAGAGCTGAGCGATGGCTCGGCGCAGCTTGTGACTAGTTAACACTATCAGCTATTTGTAGGGATTGTTCCCTAATACACAGCGTCTAAAGATTTCATCAGGCATCTGATGACGGAAATAAACCACTGCCCACAGGGAAATTGAACTGATTAATAGAATTACGCGTTGTAGGGGAGTCAATATGAGCAGCAGACAGTCACATGGGGATGAACAGGGCTGTCTGTCATGGGCCACACAGAAGAGCCTGTGCTTCTGACTGTTACACTTCACTCTCATTCTGTCTGCAAGCCCATGACCACATGGGTTCTGCTGGATCATTCTGTCTCCAGAAAAAGTGCTAGAATTAGCATGGAGACTAGACCAGCACAGAGGTGCCACAAATGTTAAGCGCTCTTATTCTGAGACAATTAGATGGATCTTTTGGCAGTTTTGGTGTTGCTACAAAATTCCATCCCTTGGACAGGTTCATCTTTTTGAAGTTCTTCACCCAAGTACAACATGCACCTGTAACAGGTCTCACTTACTTCCGGCAATGAGAATCAAGCTCCTGCATGGGTTGTACAGGGACCGGACAGACCTTAGCAAAAGACCCTTTTCCACACTCCCTAAACACTACCCAGGAGATACCGCAAGGTTTGACGTCAAATTGCCTTCTCAAAATCCACAAAACAGATGTGGACTAGTTGGGCAAACTCCCATGAACCCCTGAGCACCCGATGGAGAGTGTAGAGCTGGTAGTGTACAGCAATCCCTTGTTACTGTGGTTAATGCGTTCCACGACCACCTGAATGAATGGTATCATGTGACTACCTACTAAAAATCTGATGTAGTGAAGACATTGCGTAACTGGGATGAAAAGCGCAGTCTTTCTGCTGAATCCTTCTCTCCAGTACCTGGGATTCTCTGGGGGGCTGGGTGATCCCCATGCAGTTGGAACACACCCTCTGGTACCCTTTCTTGAAAAGGGGCCCACCACCCCAGTCTGCCAATCTAGAGGTACTACATCTGACCACCACGGTACATTACAGAGATGCATCAAACAAGACAATTCCTCTGCATCCATAGACTTAAAGTACTGAAGACAAATCCCATCTACCCTTTGCCTTGCCATAATGGAGCTCGTCAGTCACCTTTAGCTCGAGTGTTAGACGAGTCCACGTCCGAGACCTCAGCCTCTGTTTTGTATATGGAAAACATGGTCCCAGGACTGAAGGACTGAACTATTCTGTCCACTGCCCGGAAATATCCCCAGTCTAGATCAGTAGCTCCTGACCTCTCCTGCAGTGTTCTTGGTGCACTGCTTTCCTTCAAAGCCAACCAATAGTCCTTCTCTGTGACCTCCCTAGACTCCTTATAGACCCAAGCTTTTCCTACAAATCCAAATGGTTCCTTCCACCCGGTGTGCTGCCACACCAGATAGACTTAACCCACCTGTAGTCGCAGGAGTCAACAACACCTGATGAACCTCATTCAGCTTGATGGCATCCCTTACTTCCAGTGTCAACCAATGGGTTTGGGAGTTGCCACAGCGTCAGACACTGGAGACCCAGCTAACACAGCTCAAAGGAGCTGTTTTGCAATGGAGAAGAACATGGTCCACTCAGATTCAAAGTCTCCAGCCCCCCAGGAGAAGCTCACCCGGAGGTGATAGTTGAAGACTTTGCTGACAGAGAGATTTACTACACAATCCAACTCACCACCTGGTGATGATTGGCTGACAGCTCTGCCCTCTCTTCACATTAATGTCTGAGACACCGTCTGAGGTCCAATGACAACAAGAAAGTCAATCATCATCATCATAAGCCATGGGGCTATGAGCAAACCCACACCAGCCTACTGCCTCTCAGAAAAGTCTCCATCTCTTGGGCTCTTACATGATTTTAGAGAGTCGGGACAAAATTTGTCCGACATAGACAGGTCTTGTTTATATTAAAAATTAAGAATTTAAGAATGAATTTAATTAATGAATTTCATAACATACAATGTTATGTTTTACCATAGATAATTACTTTTTTGGGGTTTTTTTTTTTTTTACATGTATGACCAGTGGTTAGATAGCAGTGGTTCGTAGCATCCCATGTTTCATTAGACTGTGTGAGCTTAGCTCCCCGGTCTGGTTAGCCAGGTGTTGAGCTCAAGGGCCAGCCCCTTTAAACAAAGTGTCTGGACGGAAGTGATTTGATCCATATTCAATCGAAGTTATTGAGGACCACTGATCAGTTTTGGGTAAGACAACTCAAATACAGTGTAGTTGGACATCTGGCAGCTGAATGACATGAATTTAAAAAAATCATAACATGGAACCTTTAAGTTTAAGTGTGGCAATACGAATGTCTGTTTCTACCCAGGTCAAGACGTCATAGCAAAGCTGATGGGAATCACCAGTCCAATCAAGAACAAGGGAGATATATATTATTGCTCCTGATGTGATGGATTTCATAGAGCCTGAGCATGTCTGACGCCTGCTGCCCATAAATGACTACATTCATGCTTTAAAGTATAGAGTGATTTTTTGCTTTGTTTTATATAAGCACATCCTCACTTGTAAGTTCCTGATCTCTTATTTTTAATGTTCTACAGCTAAATCTATTGTTGATTATTATATCAGCATTTCTTCACTTTTTTGTGTGTAATTTGTTATAGATTAAATAGTTTATTGACTTTTTTATTACAGCTAAATTAAAAATATTTTCAGCATAAGAAATTATTTCTTCATCTATTGTCATGTCTATTTAAAAAAGCATTTGTTAAGTAATCAGAAATGCAAATACAATTTTGTCACCTCTGTTACTTTCCCGTCAAGTCCGTCAGATCTTCATCAGAACTGTCAGATGTATGGTTTTGTAATTTCTGAGTGGGAAAAACAAATTCTTTTTTAAGTTTTTGTTGTTCAAGTAATAAATGACGATCAGCGCTGCATCCTCTTGTGTCTTAAGAATTTTTTTCTTTAGTGGAAAAATAAAAAATACAATTTGAAATAGTAAATTTTGAGAATCTGTGTGTTCACAACAGTGTTAAATTAATGGATATACAGTATTTTATTGCATATCAGAGTAACTAAACATTATTGCAACATATATCAGAACCCAAGATTCTTGTTGGACTGTTATAATTATCTAATTAATATAAGTTTAGTGGGCCCCACAGATTGACACAAATCAGTTATTTAAGGGAAACGTTAAAAATCTGTTAAATATTTTTTAACCTCCAGCCAGCATTGTTACACGGTTAAGTAGCACAGATCTTTATCTACATGAATACACACGCTGTTATGACACCGTGGTGGCTTCAGCCATTTTTAATACAGTTTTCTGCTGGGGGGGCAGCATCGCAGCAGCTGATAGGAAGAGATGGACAGGCTGATTAAAAGGCCAGCTCTGGCCCAGGATGCCCCCCTGCACTCAGTGAAGGTGGTGGGAGAGAGGAGGATGATGGGAAAACTGTCATCCATGATGGAGGAGGACTTCCACCACCTGCAGGATAACGTTCACACCTCTGGAGAGATCCTTCAAAGACGGGGTGCTTCACCCAAATGTTTGAGGGAATGTTATCACAGGTCACCACCACACACACACACACACACACACACACACACACACACACACACACACACACACACACACACACACACACACACACACACACACACACACAGAATGCTGCTGTTGTGATCATGAAAAATTTCCCAAAAATATAGGATTATCTATTTTATCTTATTTTATTTTATCTCATCTTTCTATCTTCAAAAATGTTTTTCAAAATGCTTTGTCCCAATTTTCAATCTATGTCTGTTTGTGTGTGTGTGTGTGTGTGTGTGTGTGTGTGTGTGTGTGTGTGTGTGTGTGTGTGTGTGTGTGTGTGTGTGTGTGTGTCAAGACAAGTAGTGAAGCTGGGTTGACACTCTTTAACAGCTTTAGCAGGAGCGCCCCCTGGTGTTGGACTGGGACAAACTCCACTAAACCATTAAAGCAGGACATAAAATTCAGATTTGTATCCAACAAAGTGACTTACATCTCAAACCACGTCAAAGTGAATACTCCACCCAGTATCTTCCCCATGTTTTCCAGACCTGTCCATCGTGGATGTGTGAAGCCCACAGTGCCGTGAGGCCCTGAGGTAGAAACAGCCCCCCGTAGGGCTTCTCATTCGGACTAACGCTACAGGGTCACCAGAGCTCAAAGTAGGTTTTTGAAACAGATCAGGATCTGGTTGAAAACCAAACACAATCCAGGAGCTCCTGCAGTTTGATTTGATCATTTCAATACTTATTTTATTGTTTTTGCTCTGGAATCTAAAATACTCCAATTTATATACATTTAGAAATGTAAACTCGGTCGTCTTTTAAATTGTACATTTTGTATGAAATACTAATGACATGTTATTCTATTAATTGAGAGTATTATTATGCCATCAACAGGTGGACATTTTTAAATAAATTAATGTTACAGCCCTGCTCTTCTGCTCTTTCATAATCAACAAGTCCCAGACAGGAAGCCAACGCCGTCCACACATTAATGTTCAGTTTCCATTGTTTTTTAAAATCAAAACTAAATCAATACTTACGGTAGAATCACATATTTATCACTTTATTGATTGGACTAACTTATTTTACATTGTTACAAGAATTAATCAGCGATGCAAGAAATTGCACGTATTTATGTTCTCTATATCTTTACAGTGATTTACAGTTTTGGTAAAAAACAACGTTTCTGTACACACAAAAAAGGAGCTTTATGATTTTTTTCAGCTGCAACAAAAAATAAAACACAGAAAGTGAAAAAAACATATATTTAATTTTTCATATTACTCTGGGTTCTATCCTGCCTCACTCCTGAAGTTGAAATTAAAGCCACATTTTACTGTCCTGGTGGTGCCTGGATCTGTTCTGTTCCTCCTTTTGCCCTGGTCCCTGTCTGGCATGAGCTTTTTTTAAACATTGAATAATGACGTTATTTTATAACGTCTTGAATAGGAATCAAATTAACACAAAGAAAAAATGGTTTTATATTCTTTTCTATTTATACTCAGCGTGAAACCTGGGCCTGTTCGACCACAGCTGATCCATGAAAGTCAAATGCATTGTTACCCACAATGCACCTGTCCACACATCTGCTGCATGCCTCCATGCGTCACTAATTCTCTAGTCTCCAAATACAAGATAATTATCTACCTGGTGCTGCCAGTGCCACCTACTGATAGGGAGGAGTACTGCATGACTACTCAGTCAGTCACTAGAACACACGGGCACAGAAATTGGATAGTTTCCCACCTCACACCTGACAGCGTCTCCTCACACCTGACTGTATCTCTCCTCACACCTGACAGCATCTCCTCACACCTGACAGTATCTCTCCTCACACCTGACAGCATCTCCTCACACCTGACAGTATCTCTCCTCACACCTGACAGCATCTCCTCACACCTGACCGTATCTCTCCTCACACCTGACAGCATCTCCTCACACCTGACCGTATCTCTCCTCACACCTGACTGTATCTCTCCTCACACCTGACAGCATCTCCTCACACCTGACCGTATCTCTCCTCACACCTGACAGCATCTCCTCACACCTGACAGTATCTCTCCTCACACCTGTATGCTGCTGCACAGCGGTTGAAACGTTAAGTCAGGCTGAAGCGTTGAAGCAACGAGTTTCATCCACAACAATCATTCATAAAAGTTCAGCTGCAAAATTAAATCTGTCTTTGATATTTATTTCAATTTCAATGATAAATATTTGGATCCTGCTTACTTTTAATGTGACTGCATCAAATCCACCTTTTTCATCATTGTGTTTTGATTGTGATTATAAGTGTAACAAAGTGTGTTAGTGTTTGAAACTTGTGTCGTGGTTTAGTGTTTAGCAGGTGGTGGATTTTAGAAACTGTTGAACACATTTTGTGTGAAAGCATTGAAACGTGATTGAAAGTTTGACTCTACAGTCATTCCTGTTTCATTGACTGTGTTTTATATTTTCTTTACTTCACAAAGCAAAAGTTCACTTTCCCACCAACAGAAACAGCTTGTTAAATCAAGCGTGTCTGACGGACAGACGGATCAATTAGGAGGCTGTTTTAAAAGCAGAGGGATAATCTGTCCATGCAGTCCTCTGCCTGAATCCCTTTAGTCACGGCTGCTCTGGAGGAGCAGGAAGATCCGATGAGACCAGGGACAAACGCTCGTCTGGAAACCGGACCTTTAACCAATAACACACACACACACACACGCACGCACGCAGGCACACTCACGCACACGCACACACGCACGTGTGCACGCACGTGTGCACGCACACGCACACGCACACTTACCATTTTTTTATTTTATCTTTAATAAGCAAAGATCATAACTCAACAATACAATTCTGCCTGAAAGGGAGTGGGAAGAAGAAAACTGATGTAATCCCACCCCAGTTCCTGATTCAGAGATCAACACACTGAGCTTCACTGCTGCTTCGAAGATTGAAGGACAACCACACAATAATTTCATCATGATGGCGTAACCATGGGCAACAATGATTAATTAATTATCACATTATATTATAATTATTAATAATTATCACATTGCAATAGCAATTCCACACAACAATGTAAGGAAGGCGCAATATACCAACAATGGTAATGTGCAATACACCAACAATGGTAATGTACAATATACCAACAATGGTAATGGACAATATACCAACAATGGTAATGTACAATGTACCAACAATGGTAATGGACAATATACCAACAATGGTAATGGACAATGTACCAACAATGGTAATGTACAATGTACCAACAATGGTAATGGACAATATAACAACAATGGTAATGGACAATATACCAACAATGGTAATGGACAATATACCAACAATGGTAATGGACAATATACCAACAATGGTAATGGACAATATACCAACAATGGTAATGGACAATATACCAACAATGGTAATGGACAATATACCAACAATGGTAATGTACAATATACCAACAATGGTAATGGACAAATGCCAACAACAGTAATTAACAAATACCAACGATGATCAAGAAACACTGAGCACATGTTAACAAACAGAACAGCAGTTTGAGTTAACGACCCTCATCTCTATACTTTGACCAGAGATGATGTTTATATAACAGTTTGAATTGTTGAGTACTTTTGCATTGGTTGTGTTGTGAGTCCAGATTGTTCCAGAGTTTCACTCTGTCACACAGACACACAAAAACCTTTACGTGTGGTTTGAGCTCTCGGCAATGAAAAATATCCAAACCCTCTCAAGTTATGAGCTCTGACTGGAGTTATAAAAACTCGTTGGAGGTTTTATTAGTAATAATTTGTTGAATGCTTTATATAAAACTTTTGATGTATTATATTGTACAAGATCATGAAATTTTAGCAACTTTGACTGCGTAAACAGGTTATGAGTATGTTCAAGAAAACCAACCTTGTGAATGATCCGCACTGCTCTTTTCTGTAATATGATCAGAGGATTGTTCTGATAAGTATTTCCCCAAACTTCAACACAATATGTAAAGTATGGGAGGATCAAGGTGCAGTATAAAGTACGGAGTGCATTTCCATCAAGGTATAGTTTTACTTTATTTATAATCGAGAGGGTTTGGAGGTTTTTGTTCTTCTGTGTCTGACATGGGGTTTCCATGACAATTTATTATCAATTAAAACTCCTAAAAATTTGTTTTCACTTACAAATTCAATTTGAGTGCCATCAATACTTATTTTCTGTTCAGATTTTGTGTTGCAATTTCCAAACATCATTACCTTGGTTTTATTTATATTCAAAGATAATTTATTTGAGTCCATCCATTCTTTTATTGTGTTTAGTTCCCTGTTTACTGTGTTTACACAGGGTCAACCAGTACCTGTTCAGTGTTCAGACCATCAGTCCTGGTTCTGGGTCCACGAGGTCAGCCAGTGGCCACTGGTCTGGGTCTGTCCTGTCATTCCAGACCCGGTTTCTGTGATCCACCAGGGCTCTGGTGGGCTGGACTGTAGAGGACACAGAAACAGTCAGTCCGTGACCTTCATGACCCAGAATCAAACAGTTCAAACATCAGATTTAAAGCAGCGCTACGAACAGCCTGTTGGCTGAGCAGCTAACAGCCCATTGGCTGAGCAGCTAACAGCCCATTGGCTGAGCAGCTAACAGCCCATTGGCTGAGCAGCCCATTGGATGTTAACACTTTGACCCTGTTAAACATGTCTGGAGTCCCAGTCCAGACTGGAGAAGAAATGGTGGTTCTTGAACTGATTGGACCCCTCTGGAAAAACAGGAAAACGGTCGGAAAATGGTGAATGTAGCTTCACGTCTGTAAATGACCTGTCAGAGGGTGCCCCTGTCCTGAGACACAGCTGACCTGCAGCGGTTTACTCACCTGTACCCAGTCGGTCCTTGGGATACTTCAGGAGATCATCGATGAGGTGTCTGGCTTCCATTGGTGGCTCATTGCTCTCTGAGGGCTGATGTCATCTGGAAAGGAAGCAGAAGATGTTTGCTACCAACTTCACCAAAACGACTGAAGGGAAACTTTTTAGAAGTAATCCACAATGAAGAAGATAATTGAATCATTTTTCAGATCCAGGGTTCAGACCTGCTGTGATGTGTCTACAGTCTGACCTTCGACGATGGACTTACAGAGCTCCATCCTTGAGTTCCCGTCTAAGGGGACATCATCCGTCAGGAACTCGTACAGCATGATGCCGAGGGCCCACCAGTCCACTGGCTTCCCAAACTCCAGCTGCATGACCATCTCAGGAGCGTAGTACCAAGGAGTTCCTGCCATCTGCAGAAGAAATGAAGGGAGGGATTAAACACTGATTAATAATCCCCAAGATGCTCATTGGATGGATTTAGAGAAGAGAGGGGGCGAACATGAGACTCTTCAAACTCTCTGATGGCGATCTCAATGCTACTGTCTTCCGTCAGGTCGAATGTCATGTTGACCGGACCGATCAGAGCCAGGACGAAGTCTGCCAGCTTAACGTGACCGGTGGAACTGATCAGCATACTGGAATAGAAACAGCAGAATAAAGTCTGGTGTTAGATTTAAAGACAACTTTAAGGCCCTGCAGAGCTCATTTTACCTCCAGAAAGTAGTGCATTCTGGGATACGCTTCAACACAAATGTGTGCATCCCAACATGACGTTAAAAGTAATAACAGAATATACGGTAGAAGCGACACAAGGATTTAGTTTAGCTAATAGTACAATATAAAACCTAAATAAACTATTAATTTCAATGATTTTATTAATAACATCATAACTGTTTAAGTAAAAAGAAAAAAATAAAAGTATATATAAGTTTCACCTAAATGTTAAAACCTGGTAGTCATTTAAAAAAAGTTTTATAAAGAAAATGTAATACAGTTTTTTTTACTTTTGCTTTTCATTCAATAGTTTTCTTTGCCTTTAATTCATATTTTCCCCTGTGGACACTGCACCAAGCTGACAGAACCTTCACACACATTTAGTAGTATCTGTAGTACTATCTGTAGTAATATCTGTAGTAATATCTGTAGTAATATCTGTAGTACCATCTGTAGTAATATCTGTAGTAATATTTGTAGTAATATCTGTAGTACCATCTGTAGTAATATCTGTCGTAATATCTGTCGTAATATCTGTAGTAATATCTGTCGTAATATCTGTAGTAATATCTGTAGTAATATCTGTAGTACCATCTGTAGTAATATCTGTAGTAATATCTGTAGTAATATCTGTAGTAATATCTGTAGTAATACCTGTAGTAATATTTGTAGTAATATCTGTAGTATCATCTGTAGTAATATCTGTCGTAATATCTGTCGTAATATCTGTAGTAATATCTGTCGTAATATCTGTAGTACTATCTTTAGTAATATCTGTAGTAATATCTGTAGTAATATCTGTAGTAATATCTGTAGTAATATTTGTCGTAATATCGGTAGTACTATCTTTAGTAATATCTGTAGTAATATCTGTAGTAATATCTGTAGTAATATCTGTAGTAATATCTGTAGTAATATCTGTAGTAATATCTGTAGTAATATCTGTAGTAACATCTGTAGTAATATCTGTAGTAATATCTGTAGTAATATCTGTAGTAATACCTGTAGTAATATCTGTAGTAATATCTGTAGTAATATCTGTAGTAATATCTGTAGTAATATCTGTAGTAATATCTGTAGTAATATCTGTAGTAATATCCGTCTCTTTTTCTTCATTAACTTTTGATTGTGTTTTATGCAAGAAAACACTCATTGTCACTTGCTTTTTCCCAACTTTTGCATCTTTTTCGGAGGCATGGTGATAATCCTCGTCCTCGTTCTGTCTTTGTCAGAGTTGTTATGCTTATGGTTGATTGATTGATTGATTTTTCTCAGATGTTACAAATTTTAAAAAAATCTTGTCTAATCTCACGTCTGGGGCGGGCTTTGAACTGACTTGGAGGGCTTGAGGTCTCTGTGGATAATCCCGTAGCTGTGGATGTACTCCAGGGCCAGGGTGGTCTCGGCCCCATACAGACGGGCCAGGTCCAGGGAGAGGGGGCCGTGGTGCCGAAACAGGCCTTCACAAGTCTCCACCTACGAGGTCAGGAAGACATGGAGGAGAACACAGACAGACTGGAGCCTTCAAACGTGTTGAATCCAAACATGTACTCCATAGACAGTGTTAGAAAGCGCTGCACACGGCTAATCAAACAACCATTCTGGTATACAACCGACCTGCAGCGATGTCCTACCTCCCATGAGCTCCATCACCAAGCAGTAGTCCATGGTGGTTTGGAAGGAGCAGAACATGGAGACGATAAAGGGGTTGTCCCCAAGGGTGAGAATACCTTGTTCAAGGTCCAGCATGTCAGGGGACACCGACCCGTGTCTGACAGACTTCATGGCGTACTGCTGGCCTGGCTCCTTGTGGCTCATGATGTTGACCGACCTAGAGGTGAGGGGGAAGGGTCAGGGTCAGGGTCAGTGACCTCTGCAACCGGACTGAAAAGAACAAACTGTGACTCACGCAAAACCGCCGCTGCCGATTAGCTGCTGCGCCTCAAAGTCGGTCATCTGTGGAGCCTCCAGGTCAGGACTCCAGGCCACACGGGTCTAGATCAGGGATATGAGCAAGTCCACCATCAGTAAATACAGTCCAGAATACATTACTGTGTGAGGGGAGTGAGAAGACAATCCCTCTGGAATCAGGGGGGGCATGAGGACTATCACAGCCGCCCAGTGCTCTGCCTGCTAATGACTGACTCCATCAGGTTCACACAGATGTGTGAACCTGATGGAGGATCTTCCCCAGCTTGGTGTGCAGCTCCATGAACAGCAGGCTGGACGGACTGTTGAGCCTGTTGTGACAGTACTCGACCAGTTGGACCAGCTGTAGGTGGATGAAGTTCAGGGCTGTCGCCTGGAACGTACCTCCATCCAGATCCTCATCAACCATTGGGCTGTATGGGGGAGACATGGTAAGAATTGGAACGACGTGAAAAGAGTCAACAGAGACAGAAACATCACGTCCTCAGAAACATCAAGTCCTCAGAAACAGATACATCAAGTCCTCAGAAACAGAAACATCAAGTCCTCAGAAACATCAAGTCCTCAGAAACAGATACATCAAGTCCTCAGAAACATCAAGTCCTCAGAAACATCAAGTCCTCAGAAACAGAAACATCAAGTCCTCAGAAACATCAAGTCCTCAGAAACATCAAGTCCTCAGAAACAGAAACATCAAGTCCTCAGAAACATCAAGTCCTCAGAAACAGAAACATCAAGTCCTCAGAAACATCAAGTCCTCAGAAACAGAAACATCAAGTCTTCAGAAACATCAAGTCCTCAGAAACATCAAATCCTCAGAAACATCAAGTCCTCAGAAACATCTTTGACTCTGTTCTTAAGTCCAGCAGGTCAGTTCAAACAGTCCATAGGAACAGCAGCTGTTGAACAGGTAACAAGATCTTCATTCAAACGTTTGATCACCGACTGAAACACATCAAAGCTCTACTTTTTTCAACAATAAATCATCGGGTCTCCAATTTATAAAACAGCTTGGTTGGATTCTTTGGGATATCAAAGCTCTTAATAACTTTGAAATCTTGTTATTTTGGTCAGCTTTTATTTTGCTTCCATCCAGTTTTTTGTAGATGAGAACTGAAGAAGCTTCTTGGATGAGAGGAGAAACGTCTTCAGTGGATTGATTTAAACAGCTGTGGAGAACCTCATTGGTTCTGTAAACAGGTTCAGGTCCACGGACACCTACAGTGTCATTCAATTGGAAAGTAGACACTTTTGCTCCTCTGTGTATTTATTTCTCTCTCTTTGGTTCTGTCTCAGTGTCTTTAACTCAGTTCTGTTCTGCACAATTGAGTGAGTTGGGGAGGAGATTCAGTTTTGTTCACATCCTGTCGTCGCACGAGGAGGTGCACCATAAATCTGTAAGAACTCTGTTCCAGCTTGCTTCCATGGTTTACACATTCTGTCAGCCGTCAGTAGGTATTCGTCCAATACCCTGTTAAATCTCTCTATTGCCCCATTTGCTCTTGGGTAATATACACCGGAGCACATTTGATCTCTCCCAAAAACTTTGCAGATTCGTGGGACGTGAATTGGTATGTTATCAGAAAGGGGACCAGTTGGGTTCCCTTCACGACTGAAAACTGTTTCTAAGAAACCAAGGATCACCCCTCTGGTAACATTAGAGGCAAATGCCCCTTGTGGCCAGTTAGTGTAACAGCCTGAGTGTAAGAGCAAAATGACAGTCCCATGAGGCATTCTCATATGCCCCTGTTATACCTACCTTATCCCATTGGGCTGTTCCACTGGAGTCAATGGGGCAGGAGCAGTTTTCATTATGTGTTCTCATAGTTTAACCCCATAACAGGGGTCAACTTTTTAGTACATCAATGCTTGATTTAGTCTTGCAGTAAAATCATTCATCTTTTATTTATTTAAATATATTCTCTTAGTTCCCAGAAGACCATCAACGGTCCTCTGGGAACTAAGTTCAGTCTTTATTAGAGGTTCCTGTTGTGATCCAGAGAGGGGAGCGCTGCACCTGTGTGTGTGTGTGTGTGTGTGTGTGTGTGTGTGTGTGTGTGTGTGTTAGTGAGGAAACCAGACAGAGAGAAAACACAGGTAGTGGATAGTGGATATATTTATTAACATGGTATTGTGCTTTTTGCATATAGTTCCATGACTTCACATGATTATTAATAACATGTCAGAACCAACACATTTAAACCAGGACACGTGTTTGTTCTGTGGCAGGAAAGCAGACACACACACACACACACACACACACACACACACACACCTTATTCCAGTTTGATAAAGGCTTTCTAGGACTCAGATTGTCTACTTTAAACTGCTTCAGCGACTTTGGTGCAACTTGTCTTTGGTTTCAGTGGAAATCTTGGAA
>NC_090788.1:21657500-21695000 GCF_040054535.1 Antennarius striatus | reverse complement strand
ACTTGGAGGGCCTCATGACGGACGGGGCGTCCGACTTGACGGGCTCCTTCCTGGAGCGCTGGTGGAGAACCTTGATCATCGCGTCTTTCTCTATGATCTGAGCATGAAGGTTCTTTATCCTGGGGAGGGACCAAGAGGAGGATCGGCCCACAGTTAATGCAGGAACCTGACAGAACCCCCAGATCAGAACGGGGCTGACCCCCCCCTGGATAAACACTGGAGGTGTTAAATGGAGTTACTCTCATTAAGGAGCGTCTGTTACTCGTCCTTTTCTCTTCCTGCTGACATTAAATGAGACTTTTCAAATGCTTGCAGGACAACGACACAGTCTGAGCTTCTGTCCACAGGGTTAGGGGTTAGGGTTAGGGGTTAGGGGCTAGGGTTAGGGGCTAGGGTTAGGGGCTAGGGTTAGGGGTTAGGGGCTAGGGCTAGGGGTTAGGAGTTAGGGTTAGGGGTTAGGGGTTAGGGGTTAGGGGTTAGGAGTTAGGGGCTAGGGCTAGGGGTTAGGAGTTAGGGTTAGGGGTTAGGGTTAGGGGTTAGGAGTTAGGGCTAGGGGTTAGGGGTTAGGGTTAGGGGTTAGGGTTAGGGGTTAGGGGTTAGGGGTTAAGGGTTAAGGGTTAGGGGCTAGGGTTAGGGGCTAGGGTTAGGGGCTAGGGTTAGGGGTTAGGGGCTAGGGCTAGGGGTTAGGAGTTAGGGTTAGGGGTTAGGGGCTAGGGTTAGGGGTTAGGGGCTAGGGTTAGGGGTTAGGGTTAGGGGTTAGGGGCTAGGGTTAGGGGTTAGGGGTTAGGGTTAGGGGTAGGGGTTAGGGGCTAGGGTTAGGGGTTAGGGGTTAGGGGTTAGGGGCTAGGGGTTAGGGTTAGGGTTTAGGGGTTAGGGGTTAGGGTTAGGGGTTAGGAGTTAGGGTTAGGGGTTAGGGTTAGGGGTTAGGGGTTAGGGGCTAGGGCTAGGGGTTAGGGGATAGGGTTAGGGGTTAGGGTTAGGGGTTAGGGGCTAGGGCTAGGGGTTAGGGGATAGGGTTAGGGTTAGGGTTAGGGGTTAGGGGTTAGGGGCTAGGGGTTAGGAGTTAGGGTTAGGGGTTAGGGTTAGGGTTAGGGGTTAGGGGTTAGGGGTTAGGGGCTAGGGTTAGGGGTTAGGGGATAGGGTTAGGGGTTAGGGTTAGGGGTTAGGGTTAGGGGTTAGGGGTTAGGGTTAGGGGTTAGGGGTTAGGGGTTAGGGGTTAGGGGTTAGGGGTGAGGGGTTAGGGTTAGGGGTGAGGGGTTAGGGTTAGGGTTAGGGTTAAACAACAAGTATAGAAGACAGGACATCCAAAGGCCTGGAAATCCTGCCCCCTCCAGTCCAAATTGTGCAACTACAGCACAATGTGGACTGGAACTCTATCTGGCCTCTCTCTCCGTCTCCCTCTCTTTACCTTCCCCTGTCTCCATCTCCAGTATCTTTCCTTCCCCACCCAACCGGTCAAGGCGGATGACCCCCCCTCCAGAGTCTGGGTCCTGACCAGAGTTTCTTCCTCAACGAGGGAGTTTTCCCTGCTGCTGTCTCAATGCTCTGGATCCTGTTGGCTTTGTCTGTCTGTTAAAGCGCTTTGAAACGTCTGACGATGTGATTAAGTGCTTTATGAATAAAGGTTGACTGATGATGATTGAAGTTTGTCCTGCAGTGACAAACATGCGTCTGTGGCTGTGATGTTCATGGATCAAATGTTTTCCCGTGCTGATGACACTGTCCACGTGATGTCAGGCTTTTATTGTATCACAAAACTTCTTCCTGCTGCTTCTCTCAAGAGAGCAGCAGATTAATGTGACGTTGGGTTCAGGGCAGAGATCCTGAACGCAGTAGCTGCCACATCCTGATAACAAGTAGTCATCATAGGACATGTCTTTCTGCCTGTGTTTTTACACGTCAGGTGTGCAGAAGCCTGGGTGTGGGCGGGGCTCACCTGCTCTCCATGTCCAGACAGCGTCGGTTGGCCATGAGGATCTCCTCCTCTTCCTTCTGGATGCGAGCCTCCACCGACGTGTCGTAGCTGTTAGTGGGCGAGTGGCTGATGGCTGACGCAGACGTGTCCCTGCACAACGAGACGGGGCATTAGTCTGTCTGATCTAATCTAGTCTGATCTAATCTAATCTAGTCTAATCTAATCTAATCTAATCTAATGTAAGAAGACGTTAAATGCGGGGACACCAAACTAACAGCTGGTGTAACTTGTGCTCTTTCATCAGGTCTGGTGTAGTGTCTGCACTGACCTCTGGGTGGCGACAGAGGCAGCGGCGTCTAGAGCGAACTGCCTCATCACGCTCTCCTCCAGGTACTTCTGCTCCCACTTGGTCATGTCGGCCTCCAGGGCCAGGATGCGCTCCTCCTTCTCCCTCAGGTGCTCCATGAGCGCCGTGGCGTTGAACTCTGATGGAGCCGCCCCGCTGCTCTGACAGCCGCCCTGACGCTGACGGGGGGACGGCATCATGACCAGCACTAACCAGCTTGTTTTCTATTCATACTTTACTGACTTTATTGCCCCTCAGGGGGGTGTTACCTGC
This sequence comes from Antennarius striatus, assembly GCF_040054535.1. Classification (NCBI taxonomy): domain Eukaryota; kingdom Metazoa; phylum Chordata; class Actinopteri; order Lophiiformes; family Antennariidae; genus Antennarius; species Antennarius striatus. The sequence goes on along the minus strand of NC_090788.1, from coordinate 21,692,466 downwards.
TGCATCCGCAGTGCCTCCAGCTCTCTCTCCAGGCGGGTCCTCAGGCGATGCTCCAGCTGTTCCCTCTTCTCACAGGCCGCCTGCAGCTGGGCCAGAGCCTGCTGCATCCGCTCCACCTTCTCCACGTACACCTGCTTCTTCTTCAGCTGCACACACACACACACACACACACACACACACACACACACACACACACACACACACCGGTGTGTGTTTAGCTCACACACTGTGTGTTCTACTGCTGCTGGTGTGAACACTAGGACCATCTGGGTGGTGTTGACGTGTGTAAAGGTCAGAGGTCAAACAGGTGACCCACCTCCTCCTCCAGCTTCACCACCTTGGCCTGGGCGTTGTTCAGGGCCTGGTCCCGGATCTCGATGTGTCTCCTCTGGTCCTCCGTGGACGAACGAAGAGAATTCAGCTCCATCTCCAGCTTCTCCTTCTCACGCAGCGTCTCTTTGTCTGGACACACACACACACACACACACACACACACACACAGACACACACACACACACACACACACACTGTGTGAACACACACACTACACACACACACACTGTGTGAACACACACACACACACACACACACACTGTGTGAACACACACACACACACACACACAGTGTAGTCCTCACTCTGCTGCACCAGCTGGTTGATGGTCTTACGGTTGTCCTCCAGTCCTCCACACTCTTTAGCAGCGAGCTGCTTGTTGGCCGTCTCCATCCGCTCTGGAACGAGTCACACAGGCGTGAAACAGTCACACAGGCGTGAAACAGTCACACAGGCGTGAAACAGTCACACAGGCGTGAAACAGTCACACAGGCGTGAAACAGTCACGCACGCGTGAAACAGTCACACAGGCGTGAAACAGTCACACAGGCGTGAAACAGTCACACAGGCGTGAAACAGTCACACAGGCGTGAAACAGTCACACAGGCGTGAAACAGTCACACAGGCGTGAAACAGTCACACACGCGTGAAACAGTCACACACGCGTGAAACAGTCACACACGGGTGAAACAGTCACACACGCGTGAAACAGTCACACACGCGTGAAACAGTCACACACGCGTGAAACAGTCACACACGCGTGAAACAGTCACACACACGTGAAACAGTCGAACACACATTAAACGTTCACACACACATTAAACGTTCACACACACATTAAACGTTCACACACACACATTAAACGTTCACACACACATTAAACGTTCACACACACATTAAACGTTCACACACACATGAAACGTTCACACACACATTAAACGTTCACACACACATTAAACGTTCACACACACATTAAACGTTCACACACACATTAAACGTTCACACACACATTAAACGTTCACACACACACATTAAACGTTCACACACACATTAAACGTTCACACACACATTAAACGTTCACACACACATGAAACGTTCACACACACATTAAACGTTCACACACACACATTAAACGTTCACACACACACATTAAACGTTCACACACACACATTAAACGTTCACACACACATTAAACGTTCACACACACACATTAAACGTTCACACACACATTAAACGTTCACACACACATTAAACGTTCACACACACATTAAACGTTCACACACACACATTAAACGTTCACACACACATTAAACGTTCACACACACATTAAACGTTCACACACACATTAAACGTTCACACACACATTAAACGTTCACACACACATTAAACGTTCACACACACATTAAACATTGACACACACATTAAACGTTCACACACACATTAAACGTTCACACACACACATTAAACGTTCACACACACATTAAACGTTCACACACACACATTAAACGTTCACACACACATTAAACGTTCACACACACATTAAACGTTCACACACACATTACACGTTCACACACACATTAAACGTTCACACACACACATTAAACGTTCACACACACATTAAACGTTCACACACACACATTAAACGTTCACACACACACATTAAACGTTCACACACACATTAAACGTTCACACACACACATTAAACGTTCACACACACACATTAAACGTTCACACACACATTAAACGTTGACACACACACATGAAACGTTCACACACACATTAAACGTTCACACACACATTAAACGTTCACACACACACATTAAACGTTCACACACACATTAAACGTTCACACACACACATGAAACGTTCACACACACATTAAACGTTCACACACACATTAAACGTTCACACACACACATTAAACGTTCACACACACATTAAACGTTCACACACACATTAAACGTTCACACACACATTAAACGTTCACACACACACATTAAACGTTCACACACACATTAAACGTTCACACACACATTAAACGTTCACACACACATTAAACGTTGACACACACATTAAACGTTCACACACACATTAAACGTTCACACACACATTAAACGTTCACACACACACATTAAACGTTCACACACACACATTAAACGTTCACACACACATTAAACGTTGACACACACATTAAACGTTCACACACACATTAAACGTTCACACACACACATTAAACGTTCACACACACATTAAACGTTGACACACACATTAAACGTTCACACACACACATTAAACGTTCACACACACACATTAAACGTTCACACACACACATTAAACGTTCACACACACATTAAACGTTCACACACACATTAAACGTTCACACACACACATTAAACGTTCACACACACACATTAAACGTTCACACACACACATTAAACGTTCACACACACATTAAACGTTCACACACTCCAGCTGTTTGCTCCACAATAGTGATTTACAGGTTTACAGCCACATATTCAGATGCTGATTAAATTCCATCACTTCCACTGACTGGGGATACTGGGAATGGGTTGGAGGAGTGTACTGGTCCGTAGAAACACCTGGATCGACTGTTGACAACAGCATGACGTGAATAAAGGAGTGACGCTGTGTGAACCTAACTGTAGGTCATGGTGTCAGGTAAATACAAGCAGTAACACTGAACTGTAGGCCACAGAGGAAACTGCTGGTCGGACTCATTGGACCAGACCTCAGCCCACACTATAGCGCCCCCTCGTGGAATGGGACAGACTGACACTCCTTCTAAAGTCATCTCTCAGGTTGAAAAGGTTCAACCATGAATTCATTCACATGATTTTTATCCACCTGACTGTCAAACAGGGCAGTCAGACGACGTTTGACCTTTCTGTACCTCAGGTCACTGCACATGCTCGGACAGCATTGCTAAGCCAATAACAAGTCAGCAAGTCACCTACAATTTCTAACGCTCAATTTTTTGTCTTAAACTAAAGAACAATAATAAAAATGAACGGGGGGGGGGTCAGAACAAGAAAACAAACTGTCAGCAGTGACTATCTGGATCACACATCCCTGACTGATTGTGTTTGGTGCACCAATCAGAGTAACAAATGTACAGAAAGTCGCTCACTGTGTTGTGTAATCCGACTTCATGTGGTTATGAAACGTACATCAACAGACATCATACATGTAAAGAATTCTCAATATGTTTTTAGACAAAGATGTTTTGCATTTCTTATGTAGATCAGTTTGACTCACACGCTGAAAAGGTGTGACGCCCTGATGTACAGGTGTAGCTACGAAGTCAAGCAGCACTGAAACGGTCTGCTACCATCATTAACAGTTCATCAGGCACACAGTGTGTGATTCATTATTACTATGATTCCTTTTACTTCTTGAATGTATGTGATCTGGCAGTGTCCTGCAGTATTACACCCAAAAACCATTCAGTATCAACAAGATCAGTAATGGAGTACTCTGACTCTGGGATGGTATTGATAAACCAGTTTGGAAAGATTGGGGAAACAGTCCATCAATAATAGGAAATCAATTTTAAAACCAACCTAAACTTGGAGCCATGGAACATCACAACAGCTTCAGTTTCTGCCCCTCATTCCATTTCTGCACTGGTTCATTTTGACCAGTTGGTATTAAACTGCACATGATGATGCTGGGGGTTGTTTCTGCTCCCTCTTCTCTCACCTCTCAGGTCCCTGTTGAAATCATGGAGCCGTCGCACCTCCAGCTCCAGCTTGTTCCTCATGGTTTTCTCCAGGGACTCCCTCTTGGACGAGGACTTGGCCAGGTTCTCATAGTCCTCTGACACCAGCTGGATCTCTGTCTCCAGCTGACCGGAGGAGGAGTTTATTCAGAGTCCTTCTCTGACAAATGTCCACATCCATATATTGAACATGCCCTCTAAAGCCCCCCCGGGAGGTCCTACCTTGTGTAACTTGGTGACCTTCTCGCGGCAGGCGTCCATCTCCTGCCTCATCATCCGGTTCTCCTCCGTCAGCAGGTCCACCATCTGGTGGGCTCGTGTCATCACGGCGTGGGGCTCCCCCTGCAGGTGGGAGTAGGAGTGTGGGTGGGGAAAAAGCCCGGCTTGGACCCCCGGCTGGGGCTGAGGGTTTGCAGCTCCTGGGTACTGGTGCTGCTGCTGGTTATATTGGTGCTGCTGCTGCTGGTAGTGGTGCACCCTGGGGTTGGAACCGTAGGGGTCGTGGGGGAAACATGGACCTCTGGGGGGGTGGACGGGACCCAGGTTGAAGAGCTCACCTACTTGGTGGGAGCTGGGCCCTTGGGAGCTTCGGGGTCCGGTGCTGCAGAATTGTTCCCCCTGGCTCTGGGGGTGCTGGAGAGGGAAGGAGGGGTGGAAGGGCTGGGGGGCGCTCGGCATGCTGCTGAGGATGGAGGACTGGGTGCGGGACAAGGAGCCCACCGAGGTGACGGAGGAGGTGGGGCTGTGCTGGTTCAGAGGCCTCTGGGAGTGAAGGGACCCCTCCTTACAGGACCTGGGGAGACATCAGCTGTGGTGACTGGAGGAACCTCAGCTGGTGACAGAAACACCAGTTCACACCGGTTTGACACTGGTTTGACCCTGGTTTGACCCTGGTTTGACCCTGGTTTGACACCGGTTTGACACTGGTTTGACCCTGGTTTGACACCGGTTTGACACTGGTTTGACACCGGTTTGACACTGGTTTCACTATGGTTTGACACTGGTTTGACACTGGTTTCACTCACTGGTTTGACACTGGTTTCACTCTGGTTTGACACTGGTTTGACATTGGTTTCACTCACTGGTTTGACACTGGTTTCACTCTGGTTTGACACTGGTTTGACACTGGTTTCACTCTGGTTTGACACTGGTTTCACTCTGGTTTGACACTGGTTTGACACTGGTTTCACTCTGGTTTGACACTGGTTTGACACTGGTTTCACTCTGGTTTGACACCGGTTTGACACTGGTTTCACTCTGGTTTGACACTGGTTTGACACTGGTTTCACTCACTGGTTTGACACTGGTTTCACTCACTGGTTTGACACTGGTTTCACTCACTGGTTTGACACTGGTTTCACTCTGGTTTGACACTGGTTTGACATTGGTTTCACTCACTGGTTTGACACTGGTTTCACTCTGGTTTGACACTGGTTTGACACTGGTTTCACTCTGGTTTGACACTGGTTTCACTCTGGTTTGACACTGGTTTGACACTGGTTTGACACTGGTTTCACTCTGGTTTGACACTGGTTTGACACTGGTTTCACTCTGGTTTGACACCGGTTTGACACTGGTTTCACTCTGGTTTGACACTGGTTTCACTCACTGGTTTGACACTGGTTTCACTCTGGTTTGACACTGGTTTGACATTGGTTTCACTCACTGGTTTGACACTGGTTTCACTCTGGTTTGACACAGGTTTGACACTGGTTTCACTCTGGTTTGACACTGGTTTCACTCTGGTTTGACACTGGTTTGACACTGGTTTCACTCTGGTTTGACACTGGTTTGACACTGGTTTCACTCTGGTTTGACACTGGTTTGACACTGGTTTCACTCTGGTTTGACACTGGTTTGACACTGGTTTCACTCTGGTTTGACACTGGTTTCACTCTGGTTTGACACTGGTTTCACTCTGGTTTGACACTGGTTTCACTCTGGTTTGACACTGGTTTGACACTGGTTTCACTCTGGTTTGACACTGGTTTCACTCTGGTTTGACACTGGTTTCACTCTGGTTTGACACTGGTTTCACTCTGGTTTGACACTGGTTTGACACTGGTTTCACTCTGGTTTGACACTGGTTTGACACTGGTTTCACTCACTGGTTTGACACTGGTTTCACTCACTGGTTTGACACTGGTTTCACTCTGGTTTGACACTGGTTTGACATTGGTTTCACTCACTGGTTTGACACTGGTTTCACTCTGGTTTGACACAGGTTTGACACTGGTTTGACACTGGTTTCACTCTGGTTTGACACTGGTTTGACACTGGTTTGACACTGGTTTGACACTGGTTTCACTCTGGTTTGACACTGGTTTGACACTGGTTTCACTCTGGTTTGACACCGGTTTGACACTGGTTTCACTCTGGTTTGACACTGGTTTCACTCACTGGTTTGACACTGGTTTCACTCTGGTTTGACACTGGTTTGACATTGGTTTCACTCACTGGTTTGACACTGGTTTCACTCTGGTTTGACACAGGTTTGACACTGGTTTCACTCTGGTTTGACACTGGTTTCACTCTGGTTTGACACTGGTTTGACACTGGTTTGACACTGGTTTCACTCTGGTTTGACACTGGTTTGACACTGGTTTCACTCTGGTTTGACACTGGTTTGACACTGGTTTCACTCTGGTTTGACACTGGTTTGACACTGGTTTCACTCTGGTTTGACACTGGTTTCACTCTGGTTTGACACTGGTTTCACTCTGGTTTGACACTGGTTTGACACTGGTTTCACTCTGGTTTGACACTGGTTTCACTCTGGTTTGACACTGGTTTCACTCTGGTTTGACACTGGTTTGACACTGGTTTCACTCTGGTTTGACACTGGTTTCACTCTGGTTTGACACTGGTTTACTTTACATCGTCTGTCAAACGTGTTAGAGAACACGTGGTGGATGTAAACTGGGGGTTTTGTCGTTGTTACACTTATTGAACGTAAAGATTCAACAAACTTGTGACTCCATCAACCACGAAGACACAGAGTTGGTCTTATAGTCGACACCTGTCCAGGTAGACTATAAGGAAGTTGGGTTAGGGTTGGGGCTAAGTCTGCCCTCTCAACAACATTGTGTGTGTGTGTGTGTGTGTGTGTGTGTGTGTGTGTGTGTGTGTCTGTGTCTGTGTGTGTGTCTGTGTGTGTGTGTGTGTGTGTGTGTGTGTGTGTGTGTGTGTGTGTGTGTGTGTGTCCTCACCTGAACGAGCCGTACTCAGGTGGGGGCTGGTACCGGACATGGGGCACCTCCCTGGAGAGCTCCCTCCCTTTGTGCTCCTGGTAGAAATGCCCCCCGGGCTCCTGCTGTTTGGGGAGCGACCCCATCCCCTTGAAGGGGTAGTCTGGGGGGGGCCCTCGGTGCTGTGACTTGTAGAAGTCTCCGGGTGGCCCTGAGGGGGGCAGCAGAGGGGCCAGTGGTGAACTGGTGACGGGGGGGTGGGCCTTGACGCCGCTGGTGGCCAATGAGAGCTGCATGAGCCTCTCGCTGAGGGACCGGACGTGTCCCTGCTTCAGGTCCTTCAGACCGTCGTCCTGGTGCACCTTCCCCCCTCCGCTCACCCGCTGCACCGTGGGGCGACCCTCGGTGCGCACCTTGTTCACTCCGGTGACGTAAAAGGCAGTACCGACCGCGGCAGGCAGGGGGGGTTGCTGAGGCTGGCTGCTCTGCTGCTGGGGCTGGGGGGGACCGTGGCCCCGGAAGTACTGAGACTGAGACTTGGCCTCTTCGTAGGTCGGGAGGTCCTCTGGATTCAGGCACTGCCCCTGACTGCCCCCCCCCCCACTGGTGCTTCCAGGTCCACCTCCACTCCCTAAACCCCCACCACCACCACTGCTCCCACCCCCCCCTCCAACTCTGGTGGAGCCCAGCTTCTCCAGGCCGTTGTCCACCTGCAGCTCCTGCCCCTGAGGCTCCTGACGGGCGATGTGGGGCTTCATGGAGGGGTCGTCAGACGGGCCCTGCCCCTGTCCGGGGCCTTGGACCGGGTAGCCCCCTCCTCCTCCTGCTCCTCCTCCTCCTCCCCCTCCTTGTTGTTGCTGCAGCACATAGTTCCGGTTCATCTGCTCCTGCAGGAGGCGCTGCAGGACAGTACTGCTGCCCCCCCCTGCACCGGAGCTGCTACTGGTCGATTCCTCCACTGCGGCCCTCATCTGTGCTTCACCCCCCCACACACGTCATGGACGGACGGGCTCCAACGGTGGTCAATGCTCCCTACGATGAAGATGAGGAGAAAGAGAAAAGTGAGAGGTGGTCCCTCACCGGTGTCACTGCAGGGCCTCATCGCCACGGGACTGGACCCACCAGAAGGAGAACCCAAACAAAACGGTTTAACAAAAGACAAGATTTTTAGCCTTTTTGGAAAAAATCTAATCACATTTTATGAAAACAATTAATTTCCACTGGATAGAAAATATAGTACTATTTACCTTAATCTGAGCCTAGTGCAGCTGGATTACACTGAATGGTAACGTTCAGGTCAAATCAACTCTCTTCTGTTCTGTTATATTTTTTGGAGCAGTGACTTATTAGTTTTTCTAAGTCTATGTGTTCACTGAGAATCAGAACACCATCCTCTAGATATCCTCCCTGTTTCTGGATTTGTGTCACAACGAAAATGTTGCTGTGGCAGCGAAACATGATTTTATGATCAGCTAAGAACCCAGCCAGGTAATGTAAGGTGAGGTAATGCACCTCACAATAAACCCAGACTGTAGAGATGGGTTCCTTGGAGTGGAGGGGGTAGCTGGAGAACCCCGAGAGAACCCACACAGACACGGGGAGAACATGGAGACTCCACCTCTCTGTGTGACAACAGCGCCACCCCGCCACACCCAAACTATTCAACTTTTCTACATTAATTTTTTGTACAATATTTCCATGACTAAAACTTGGATTCCGACTCGTTCTGGGGTTCTGTTTACTCTCCACAGCATATCCTGAAAATTACACACACAACAAGAAACACACGGTGACTGGGTGTCTGCGCTGGTAATGGTGCAAAGGCCCGGGGCAGTAATATTACTGCTACCAACTGGGAGAGGAGTCATTATCAGTGACGTGAATCTGCCCAATATACATGTGATCCTCACCACTAACAAAGCTTTGGCTTCATTTGCAGTGATTTTAGTCTAATGTATTGAGATAAATCCCTTCTTATTATACATACTGGTGCTTGAAAAACATTCATGTCTACCCTGGTCATGGCTAATCCTCAAAGTTCTTCTTTCTGTTGATCTATTTAGGGACTCTCAGATGACTCCAATCATTTCTTCTCATGTTCTCTGGCCTTTCAGACAGATTGTTCCACTCGATAAATCAGAAATTGGTTATTGCTGTCTCTCCTCTTTTCTGTTGTCTTTTTTACTCTGAACATCTGTTAGTCTGAAGGTTGCTGTTCCTTCTCAGATGACCCTTGCTGTCTTTAGCTTTGCTTTACCTGTTGCTGGTGCTGATGTGTATTTCCATTTTCATCACTTTAAGTAAAGTCTGATAGTATCAATCAGTAGCTGTAACAATTAAAATGTGATTTATTGATGTCAATTTTTCTTTTCTAGTTGAAAAACACAACAGTCTCCAGAACTGGGGTTTCTTCAGCCACGCTCTGCCCCCCTCTCTCTTCACAGTGAACACGCTTCATTCTGCACAACTTTTTTCCAAAAGGATCTGCAAATTTCAGTTATAAAGAACTATTTAATTATAATCAACAGTTTATGCTATGAATCCTCTGGCTACTTCAGACAGCAGTCATCATCAGAACAATAATACAAATCAGCAGCGGTATCGAACTAGAGAACAGTCAGCATGAAAACAACTGTCAAGAGAAGTTTGGGAAATAAAGAGGCACAGGTGAATACCTAAGTAACCTGGAAATATCAGCACTAACAGCAGAACAAACGTGTTAAATACACTGCTTACACTTTAAGAACTCAATGAAGTATCAAATAAAATACCAAAAAATAACTCACCACTACCACTTGCAAGCTTAAACGAGGCAGTCAGAGACTGAACAACCCGCAACACCCCTGAATTCAACATTTTACCCTGACCTGTACATTTTTGTGCCTCTGGCTTCCTCAAAATATTGCTTTTAGTTTTGTGATTATATCTCATCAGGTTTCAGAGACGTGTACCTAAAAAAGGTAAGATGATTAAGATCTATGGTCTTACTCACACTGGCCTTCTCCCTCGTCTATCTTATCCAGTTCCTGAGTGTACAAAAGTTACAATTTGACTTTGACCTAGTTTTCTAAAGGTCAAGGTCATCATCTCATCTTCATCCCCTCTGCTGCCTGCGTCATGTGCTTTTTGTTTCATCTTTCTATCTGCAACGGTTGTGAAGATATTTGGTGGACTAATGGACGAACACACGAACACTGACCATTACATCACCGCTTTGAAGCGGGATGGAATCATTCATGCCTTTGTTGCTTCCAGATTAGATTACTGCAATTTCTGTCGGGCTGTTCAAACTCCTTAATTAGGATTTTACTAGCTTTTTAACTCGAACTAGGAGGAGAGAGCACGTTTCTCCAGTCATGGCGTCCTTACATCAAACCTACTGTAGAATACAATTCAAAATCCTCATGATCACATACAGTATAAAGAGGCTCCATCTTACATTGAAGATCTTATTGAAGTGTACCACCCCCCAGGACTCTCTGATCTGAGGATGCAGGATTTCTGGTAACCTGTCAGGCCTTTAGAGTAAAACAGGAGGCAGAAGCTCTGGAACGATCTCCCAGCCTCGGTCCGGGGGGCAGACACCCTTAGCTTAGACTAAAAACCTTTGTGTTTGATAAAGCCTACAATTAGAATCAAAATAGATTCCTCTAGATCAGCTGCTATTTGCCTAAACTGCTGAAGGTATTTCCCCGTCTCTCCTGTTAAAGGGAGTTACATCAATTACTTCTTCTATTTTGCTTTTCTTGCACATACTACATTGACCCTTCACATGCTTGCGAGATACTGCTGCTGCCTATGTGCTTCTATTTGACAGCTGGGGAACAAGACAAGAAATCTGAAAGCCTGAAAATCCCGCCCCCACTTCAGCAGCTGGATCTCCAGACAGCAACTCAGGAACCGGACAAGATAGAAAGACGAGGGAGAAGGCCAGTGTGAGTAAGACCATAGATCAAAGCTAGTACTTTGATCAATGACAGTAGGTCAGAGCACTAGCTTTGATCTTTGACTTAAGCAAGTAGGTCATGGTAAAATTTTGAATTCAGGGGTGTCGCAGGATGTTGCAGTCAGTGACTGCATTGGTTGTAGTTTATTACTTGAAATCACTCAATCAAATTGACAAATTTCTAAAAAAAAAAAAACATGTATAAAAATCCAAACATTTCATATTGTTCATAATCTGAATTGTATGTACGAGTGTTCGTATCTACGAGTGTTCGTATGTACGAGTGTTCGTATGTACGAGTGTTCGTATCTACGAGTGTTCGTATGTACGAGTGTTCATATGTACGAGTGTTCGTATGTACAAGTGTTCGTATGTACGAGTGTTCGTATCTACGAGTGTTCGTATCTACGAGTGTTCGTATGTACGAGTGTTCGTACGAATGTTCATATCTACTAGTGTTCGTATTTATGAGTGTATGTACGAGTGTTCGTGTCTACAAGTGTTCGTATGTACGAGTGTTCATATCTACAAGTGTTCGTATGTACGAGTGTTCGTGTATACAAGTGTTTGTATCTACGAGTGTTCGTATCTACGAGTGTTCGTGTCTACAAGTGTTTGTATCTACGAGTGTTCGTATGTTGGGGAGCACCTGACCTGACGTGTCTCTAGTAAGCCCCATCGTTCTTACTGACCTACACTGGACGTTCGTTTCTCTGCTGTTTATGCTGCTTCATCAATATTGTGGTAAAAAAACTTCTTGTTATTCCTGCAAATATCCAACAATCCCTTTAGCTGCCCAGGGGGCTGATGGGAAACTGAGTGAACACCTACAAAACAAAACTGTGACGTCACTTCATGTATCTGTACCAACATCACCAGATACTGAACGTATTCACACTGACACGTGTGTGTGTGTGTGTGTGTGTGTGTGTGTGTGTGTGTGTGTGTGTGTGTGTGTGTGTGTGTGTGTGTGTGTGTGTGTGTGTGTGTGTGTGTGTGTGTGTGTGTGTGTGTGTGTGTGTGTGTGTGTGTGTGTGTGTGTGTGTGTGTGTGTGTGTGTGTGTGTGTGTGTGTGTGTGTGTGTGTGTGTGTGTGTGTGTGTGTGTGTGTGTGTGTGTGTGTGTGTGTGTGTGTGTGTGTGTGTGTGTGTGTGTGTGTGTGTGTGTGTGTGTGTGTGTGTGTGTGTGTGTGTGTGTGTGTGTGTGTGTGTGTGTGTGTGTGTGTGTGTGTGTGTGTGTGTGTGTGTGTGTGTGTGTGTGTGTGTGTGTGTGTGTGTGTGTGTGTGTGTGTGTGTGTGTGTGTGTGTGTGTGTGTGTGTGTGTGTGTGTGTGTGTGTGTGTGTGTGTGTTGAAGCAGAAATGTGGTCCCGGTAACGGAAAACGGAGATTTTCCAGCAGCCATGACGGAGGCTGGCGGCGCTTCTGGAGGAACTTTTTCTGCGCGTCAGAGACTCGAACCGAGTCCCACCGACCCGAACGGAACACGGCAGGAGGGGGGGCAGTTTGACCGAACTCTAACATTCTTTCACCCCACAGTCAGAAAACTTTTACCTCCACGAAGTCTTCTGTCTGCCTCAGTGGAACATCTTTAGTTCTTCCTCCTCTAACGGCTCCTAACCGCTCCAAACGGCTCCTAACCGCTCCAAACGGCTGCGGGGGGAGTCTCCGCTCGTCTTTGTTGTTCGTCTCCGTTCTGCCCCAAAACTTTCATGTTCCACCAGAGCCGTGGACATGAGACAGGAAGCTCCCCCTGCCCCGTCTGCAGTATGAGAGGAATGTCCGCCCCCCCGCGCCCCCCCCAGCTGGAAACTCAAGGATTGATTTTTTTTTTGGGGGGGGGGGGCTCTCCTCCTTCCGTCTTTCCTCGTCTGGTCTTAATTTAATATTTAATAAAGTGATCCCAACAAGACAACAAAATCTACCCACACCGTCAGGTTTTCACTGGGACGCCGGGTCCGGATCGGATCAGAACCGGATCAGAACCGAACCGGACCCAGAGTGTCCGGTCCACCGGGACCCACACCGGACCCGCAGCAGTGACGGCGGAAACGCTCCACAAGTCATCCTGATTGATTGAATCAGTAGAAACGGAGTCAAACAAAAGACCAGAACACAAAGAGGCTTCTGTGGAGTCCGTGCTGCCTTCAGGGACCGCTGGCATGTCGGACTTTACAGACGCGCAGGAAAGCTTTCTGTAGAAACTGGGCCGCATGAAAGTCATGAATAAATGCGTTGATATCAGAGTTTACTTGACTGTCCAAGCAGATGAAACATTAACTATGAAATTAAGAAGAAAAATTATATAAACAAACACACACACACACACACACACACACACACATGTGGAGTTTGTATAATGTGTGTGTTCTTTCCAGGTTCTCAGACTTCCAGCTACACACACACACAGCTGAGGTGAACTGATCACCTGATCACTTCGAAAGTCCTTCTTGGTTCCAACAACCACTGGCGACACGTCCAGGGTGTACCCCGCCTCTCACCCGCAGTCAGCTGACTACTGGCTGTTCACTGTGGACGGCTGACTTTCTGACTGTTGGCTGATCAGACAGCAGCATGGTGACGAGCTGCACTCGTGCACAGAGCTCAGCTCACAACACGTCGTGTTCAGGGCCTTCTTCAGCGTGACCAGACTCGTTGTGACTCGTTGTGACTCGTTGTGAGTGACGTCTGTCTCTCGTGTTCCAGGATGACAGTCGTGTTGTGTTGGTGTCGGTGTAGGTTCTCAGTCATCCAGGTCATGGTTGTCCAGAAGCTGTTGAGTCGACCCACTGGACGTTAAGAAGTTCTTGTGTTGGTGACACAAAGCGTGTGGGTCATCTCACCAGTACCTCACTAGCTGCTCACCACTCACACTGGATGCTGCTGCCTTGTTGCAAAGGGGGCTTCTCCACACCCTGAAGACCTCAGTCCTGTCACCTGTGTCCACACACACACACACACACACACACACACACACACACACACACACACACACACACACACACACACACACACACACACACACACACACACACACACACACACACACACACACACGTTTGACCTAATACCCAGGGTGGATAGAGGAAAGGAATCAGTCTTCTGGGGGTTTAAAGGGGGGTTAAAGTGATGTGAGAGTCAGGGAGGAGACCCACTCCCACGTTTTTTCCAGTGACACTAATCCTCCAGTGTAACTCACACACACCCATGTTCATATTTATATTAAATATACATGAACATGTTATCTATATCTCTTATTGCTTTATTGAACCCTGCAAGGACCAATAATCAAAAATCAATTTCCTATAATATATGGCTACAATATAACAAGCAATGATTAACACATTAAGTTAAATTATATTCAGTTTTATTCAGAAAATATCTGCAATACAGGAAACATCAAAGCTGTTCTCTGGTCTCAGATTGTTGTGAGGCTGCAGTACAGACATCCTACCAGCAGAGGGCGCCCACGTTCACCATGAATGGGGCGCCGAGTAACAAAAGTTAGCGACTCACTTGTCGCAAACGGTCCGAAGCCCCGTGGGGGGCATCCGGACACCGGTAATCACCGCAGCACCGCCCCAAGAGGCGGACCGGGGGGAAAGAGGCGCTCCTCCACGGAGCACAGCCGCCATCACGAGCTGTGGGCCGCTAGCACAGCCGCTAGCACAGCCGCTAGCCGCTAGCGGACTTCTTCTTCTCTCCTGGCCTGAAGGGCTGGAGGAGCGGTGCTGCCCCCTGCAGGCCAGCGGCAGTATTACAACGCAACATGAAGCCAGATGTTTTCCTCAGCTTCTAGTCTTTGTGCTCAAATAGCCGGTGTGTTTGTCCTCTTCCTCAAAGGCCCCGCTGTCAGTGACCACCCCGTAGAACAGAAGTAAATCAAAGGTCATATATACCATTTTTTTCCCATAAATTTATATATATGACCTTCGATTTGTATATTTTTGCTAACTTTGGAATTCTTTTGCCTGCACAATACAGAATCTTTCATTGGATTACACACATCAGTTTTTTCCAGGAAAAACCTAATCAAAGTTATGATTTAGAAGTCTCAGAATCTTGAACGTCTGTGTATCAAACACTGAGGTTCTGAGAATCCATTTCCACTTAAACCAGGAGGACCTGATCCCTCACCGTGTCTGGAGAATGAACTTCCTTCAGAGACGGTTGGTCACCTCACCAACGTGAACCTTCAGCAGCATCCTGTGGACGGACGAAGACCTCCATCAGTCACTGGCTGGAGAACAAACCGCAGGAGAACGGTCTACGTTACAGAAGTATTTACTGTTAAATATCTGACCCCAGTGTGGCTCTGTGCGGGTCTTTGTGACCCGGTGTGACCATTGTTTGTCTTTGCAGAGAGCTGATCAGGTCATGTGATCAAACCCATCACCACTGGACAGCGTCTGGATCCTTTTGAGATGTCCAGAATGAAGATGTCTTCTGGTCCGTGGACACGCCTCCTCTGCTGTTTGATTGGCTGCAGGATCCTTTAGGAGGTTCTTCAATAACTTCAATGACAATTTATTCAAAACATCACTTTTATTTGTTCAGCACATCGTTCACATTAACGTCTGGAGGCACTTTCCACAGGGAGGGGGGCAAATAATAAACATTCAGACACGAGTTAGTGATCACACTGGACAGGTTGGGCTGTTCACACACGGAGCACCAGCAGCGTCTCACACACCCCCCCAAGTCCTCATGACCCGAAGGAAACACACTCACTGCACGGCTGCACCATCACCAGGAGGCCTCACCTGAGGAGGAACAACACACACACACACACACACAAACACACACACACACACACACACACACACACACACACACATCAGGGTCAACAAACACAACAACACACACACACACACACATCAGGGTCAACAAACACAACAACACACACACACACACACATCAGGGTCAACAAACACAACAACACACACACACACACACACACACACACACACACACATCAGGGTCAACAAACACAACAACACACACACACACACACATCAGGGTCAACAAACACAACAACACACACACACACACACACATCAGGGTCAACAAACACAACAACACACACACACACACACACACACACACACACACACACACACCAGGGTCAACAAACACAACAACACACACACACACACACACACACATCAGGGTCAACAAACACAACAACACACACGCACACACACATCAGGGTCAACAAACACAACACACACACACACATACACACACACATCAGGGTCAACAAACACAACAACACACACACACACACACACACATCAGGGTCAACAAACACACACACACACACACACATCAGGGTCAACAAACACAACAACACACACACACACACACACACACACACACACACACACACACCAGGGTCAATAAACACAACAACACACACACACACACACACATCAGGGTCAACAAACACAACACACACACACACACACACACACACACACACACACACACACACACACACACACACACACACACACACACACACACACACACACACACACACACACTCACCTCTAGTGTGAACATTAAACCCAGTAGTGCTGCTGCCTCGTGAACTGACCCCGTCTTTGGCTCCGCCTACAGCGAGTCAGGAAAACACACATCACCGACCCACAAACACAACCCACTGGTTCTGGACGATCATCAGTGTTCTGTTACTGGAGAGATACAGTGGGAGCACTGGGAGCACTGGGAACACTGGGAGCACTGGGAACACTGGGAACACTGGGAGCACTGGGAACACTGGGAACACTGGGAACACTGGGAACACTGGGAGCACTGGGAACAGTGGGATCAGTGTCTCTACTGTACTGATGTTGGTTTGAACCCATGTTAAATCCCCGCTGGCCAATCAATACCCAGAGATCATCAATAAGAAACATTAAAGAGGAAAAACATTTAAACTTCTGGTTCTTTAAACTGGTTTGTGAACTGATCCTCCCAGTCAGGAATGGTAAGGGTTAAACAGTCCTGTCCTGGTCCCACTGGACTTCACTCAGTTTGACATCAGGTCTGTCCTTTTCATCTTTACACCTCTTCAACAAAACATTGTTAAATTTACGCCCCAGAGTTTAGATATTTATGTGTTTGGATTAAAGTAAGACGGACTTTAAGTTTGCACAAACCAGACGTCCTTCCACAGCAACAAATAGTGCCTGTCTCACTAGTGTTTCACACTAGTGTTGTGATGGAGGTTAGTGATGTCTGAAGTAGTTCCATTAAAGCCAGACGTGAGTAATGTTCACCAGTAGTGTTCACCAGGATGTTCACCAGTAGTGTTCACCAGTGATGTTCACCAGTAGTGTTCACCAGTAGTGTTCACCAGTAGTGTTCACCAGTAGTGTTCACCAGTGATGTTCACCAGTAGTGTTCACCAGTGATGTTCACCAGTAGTGTTCACCAGTGATGTTCACCAGTGATGTTCACCAGTAGTGTTCACCAGTAGTGTTCACCAGTAGTGTTCACCAGTGATGTTCACCAGTGATGTTCACCAGTGATGTTCACCAGTGATGTTCACCAGTGATGTTCACCAGTAATGTTCACCAGTGATGTTCACCAGTGATGTTCACCAGTAATGTTCACCAGTAATGTTCACCAGTAGTGTTCACCAGGATGTTCACCAGTAGTGTTCACCAGTAATGTTCACCAGTAGTGTTCACCAGTGATGTTCACCAGTAGTGTTCACCAGTAGTGTTCACCAGTGATGTTCACCAGTAGTGTTCACCAGTGATGTTCACCAGTGATGTTCACCAGTGATGTTCACCAGTGATGTTCACCAGTAGTGTTCACCAGTAGTGTTCACCAGTAGTGTTCACCAGTGATGTTCACCAGTGATGTTCACCAGTGATGTTCACCAGTGATGTTCACCAGTGATGTTCACCAGTGATGTTCACCAGTAATGTTCACCAGTAATGTTCACCAGTGATGTTCACCAATGATTTTCACCAGTAATGTTCACCAGTAATGTTCACCAGTGATGTTCACCAGTGATGTTCACCAGTAATGTTTACCAATGATGTTCACCAGTAGTGTTCACCAGTAATGTTCACCACTATTGTTCACCAGTAATTAGAGTAACGTCTGCTCTGTGACACTAGATCACCAGTCTGATCGTGAGGCGTTCACACTGAGGGTACCTGAGCACCAGTAGACTGATGGAGGTGTTGGATCTGCTCCAGCACGTGGTCCACCGTGTTCCTGATGGAGTCCATGATGTCCTGCTGCTCCGCCCCCATCTCCCTCACCTGAGCACACAGCCAGGTGTGTTTGGCCCTGACGGCCCTCAGCGTCTCCAGCATGGCTGCAGGGTTCTCCTGTGGGCACAGCGTCAGGCGTGAGCTCCCATCAGCCTCACTAGTGGAGTTAACGCCCAAACACGTCTGAGCAGGCTGGTGGACACCACACACGTACTGGTGAACAAGTCTTCATCACGGGGTCCACTTTCTCTCATAATTCTTCTAAATGTGTTGGATGACCTCCACACACTGCTCTCCCCCCGGCTTTAACCCTCACACCTGTTCTCCCACTAGCCTGTCACCGGCCATAAGCAAAAGGTTTTCCTGCTATCTACCCCTGACTCATTCAGGGGTAGATAGGGGTAGATTCATCTTCTAGTGCTGTTGTCTAGTGCAGAACACTGAAGAATGATTTTACATCACATCGCTCCCAAAACATGTATCCTAACCCTCATCTATCCATCAGACCAGATGATCGAAGCACCTCCACCTGCAGACAGGACAGGAGCCACACCTGAGGTGTTCAGGTACCTCAGCAGGACGTCCGTTCGGCTCCGCCTTGGTGATCAAGTCCAGCTTCACACGCTTCTCCATGACCTCCAGGTCAGCCTCTGACTTCAGGAACTGAGGACAGACAGACGGTCAGACAGACAGACAGACAGACAGACAGACGGTCAGACAGACAGACAGACAGACGGTCAGTCAGACAGACAGACAGTCAGACAGACAGACAGTCAGACAGACAGACGGTCAGTCAGACAGACAGACAGACAGACGGACGGTCAGTCAGACAGTCAGACAGACGGTCAGTCAGACAGACGGTCAGTCAGACAGACAGACAGTCAGTCAGACAGACGGTCAGTCAGACAGACAGACCGTCCGTCTGTCTGTCTGACCGTCAGTCAGTCAGTCAGACAGACAGACGGTCAGACAGACAGACGGTCAGACAGACAGACGGTCAGACAGACAGACGGTCAGACAGACAGACAGACAGACAGACGGTCAGACAGACAGACAGACAGACAGACAGACAGACAGTCAGACAGACAGACAGTCAGACAGACAGACAGACAGACAGTCAGTCAGACAGACGGTCAGTCAGACAGACAGACCGTCCGTCTGTCTGTCTGACCGTCAGTCAGTCAGTCAGTCAGACAGACAGACAGACAGACAGACAGACAGACAGACAGACAGACAGACAGACAGACAGACAGACAGACAGGGGCTCTGCCCCCCCCCCCCCCCCCCCCCCCACATCAAGGAGGTCCTGGTCCTCCGCTCTGTGTGGAGTTCCCTTGTTCTCCGGTTCTGGGGGGTTCTCTGCGGGTTCTCCGGCTTCCTCCCCCCTCCAGAAACATGTTCATGTCCCGGTGTGTCGCGGGTATTCCCCGGTGTGTCGCGGGTTCTCTACTCACCATCGCCTCCAGCTTCTCGACCGTCGCCTCCATGTTGAACTGTCTCGCGCCCGGTTCGTCCACCGTGATTGGCCGGCCGTCAGGAAGCGCGGCAGCTCATTGGACAGCCTGCGGGAGAGGGCCGGACGGCTTCGTGACGTTTAAAAAAAAACTTTATTAACAATTTAAACAGACAGGAACACGACGGGGGGCGTTCATTATGGTCCATTCTGGTCCATTCTGGTCCATTCTGGTCCATTCTGGTCCATTATGGTCCATTATGGTCCATTCTGGTCCATTATGGTCCCACCTGTTGAGGATTACAGAGAGGAGGGGTGGAAAGAACTTGATCCACCGACAGGACAGTTCTGTGGTTTGGTCCACGGTTTACTGAACTCTTTATTTGGTCCACGGTTTACTGAACTGTTTATTAATTTTTTTAATTTAATTTAATGGTTTGATCCCCGAAGGGAAATTAAGAACACACACTCTAGCTACTGATTCAAACGCATGCATACATATATTAGTGAGTACAGGCCCCTGTATCACACACACACACACACACACACACACACACACACACACACACACACACACACACACACACAGGGGGGGCTGTAGGCATGCAGGGGAGGTAGAGTGGCAGGCAGCTCCTTCTTGGTAAAGGGGACGGCACCTTGCTCAAGGGTGCCTCGGCAGTGCTCCAGAGGTGAGCTGACACCTCCCACTGTCACCTCCCACTGTCACCTCCCACTGTCAGCGGGAATCGAACCGCCGATCTTAAATCATAGGACGACCCGTTCTACCGCCCGCTTTACCACTGAGCCACTGCCACCCCTTTTTAAACACTGTTTATTTGTTACTGTTTATTTGTTACACTGTTTGTTACACTCTGTTTATTTGTTACACTCTGTTTATTTGTTACACTCTGTTTATTTGTTACTGTTTATTTGTTACAAACTGTTTATTTATTACTGTTTATTTGTTACAAACTGTTTATTGGTTAGAGCGCCCCAGATGACTGTATACTTACACTAATTCTCACAGCTGACAGTGTGTTGTCAGGTTGCTGAGTTTAGGGTCAGGGGCCAGAATTTAAATTTAGACTGACAGTTGGATTTGTTTGAATAATTGTTGGTAGTAAACTGGTTTTCATAGATATTGTCAAATAAAAACAAGACTCCAGTAAAAAGAGGGAAACATTCATTACTACATATACACATAAAGTTTATTTGAGCACATGAGAAACATCCACAAAGTGTTTGCCGTGTGAATGGACAAAGTGATTCCACCTTCCACATGTCGCTGGAGAAAAGCCAGCAGACACATTTACAGATATTAATGAGTTTAAAAGCAGGAAATTCAATGCAGGTTTTTACAAAAGGGTTATTTGGTTCAGGACTGCCACATGGGTTGTGTTCACACACAGGTAACTACAGCACGTCATTGGCTGTCGGACACGGCGTCACAGGAAGCTCCAGCCGCTCACACTCGGTCAGCTTCAGGCGGAGGTGCTGGGCGATCTCGTTGGGGTCGGTGTAGAGCGCAGCAGGAACGTTCTGAGAGCAGCAACACCAGAAACACCGTCACCACACTGGGTTTTTATCTCTTAACGCCATAAAAGGGGATCAACTTTTTATCACATCAATGCTCATTTTAGTCTTGCAGCAAAATGTTTTTATATATTTTATTGCGTGATGTGACCATCACCGGTCCCCTCTGGGGGCTAAGTTGACGATCTTTATTTTTCCTGGTCTGCTGATACAGAAACCTCCCCGTGGTGCATCCTGGGAAACGCTGACTGGTACAATCTGATAACAGATGACCTCCGACAGGAGGCCAACACCTGTACACCTAGTAGCCTACTGCATGACAACACCAAAGATGCTGCAGAGACAACTGCACCCCCCCCGGGGGCCTGTGCTACCAATCACCTCCATCAACAGTGGTGAAACACTGTCACTAGTGTGTCATAGTGTTAATCCAGGAAACCCCCATCGGCCCTGACCAACACAGACCCCCCCCCCCCCGGAATGAAGCTGGTGGTGGAGATCCGTCACAGACAGTACGGAGTCAGCAGACCACACCTCACGATCCCACAGGTCTGCACCCACCCCACCGAGGGGCAAATGGAAACCTTCATAGGTGCCCTCCCAAATGTCTCTGCCCCATCAGTGTATAAACTCCCATTCGCCCCCACCCAAGTGATGCAGGAGGGAATCCCACACCAGCATCAGGGACTCAATGCTTAGAGCACAAAGAACACAACATGGGAGGTGTCAGTTCACCTCCTGAGCACTGCCCAGGCGCCCCTGAAGTGGCTCATTTGGGGGCACCACAAAGGAGCTGCCCCCCGCTCTCCCTCCCCCCACTACATGCCTACAGGCCCCTTGTGTGTGTGTGTGTGTGTGTGTGTGTGTGTGTGTGTGTGTGTATGCTTTGCAAAATGTAAATTGAAACATCAACTCACTAAGTGACTGAAAACAGCTCGTAGGACTATCCTCACTAGCTACCCTTCTGGGCCAAAGTGGACGTGTTTGGTTGTGTTTTCTTGTGAAACCCCCTCACTGGAGCTGTGTTGGACTCCCTGCAGGTGTCACACTCACCTGTAGTTCTGCTACTTTGCTTTCCCTCATGCTGAACTCTCGCAGCATGTAATCGTTTCCAGCCTGGGGTCAGAGAGAAAACCGGTGGCTCAGCAGAGGCATTAAAGAGGGAATAACACGGATGTAATGTCACCGTGTCAGAGACGTGTTCTCTGTGCTCACTGACACGAACACACCGACTCACCTCGTGATGCAGTCGAGTGTCGTTTATCCGAATCATCACTCCGTCCACCCGCAGGAAGAACCGCATCAGTAAGAAGAAACTGGTGGGCATCACCCTCTGCAGCGCCACAGAAACACAGAAGACGGCTGTCAAAATGTACAGATATACAGATATAGACATAAAGATATATACAGGTACAGATATAGATATACAGATATAGACATAAAGATATATACAGGTACAGATATAGATATACAGATATAGACATAAAGATATATACAGGTACAGATATAGATATACAGATATAGACATAAAGATATATACAGGTACAGATATAGATATACAGATATAGACATAAAGATATATACAGGTACAGATATAGATATACAGATATAGACATAAAGATATATACAGGTACAGATATAGATATACAGATATAGACATAAAGATATATACAGGTACAGATATAGATATACAGATATAGACATAAAGATATATACAGGTACAGATATAGATATACAGATATAGACATAAAGATATATACAGGTACAGATATAGATATACATATATACTGTGTGTGTGTGTGTGTGTATATATATATATACATATACATATATATATATATACTGTGTATATATATATATATAGATATTTAGATACACAGATACACAGATATAGATAGATAGATAGATAGATAGATAGATAGATAGATAGATAGATAGATAGATAGATAGATAGATAGATAGATAGATAGATAGATAGATATAGATATATATAGATAAAGATATATAGATATAAAGATATATAGATATAGATATAGATATATAGATACAGAATGACAAAAATAATGAAAAGCACGTTCTGGAAGTAGCTTGGGATCAAACTCTGGTCAGTGTCTTCTCTGGTGTGGAGGTCCAGCAGCTTCTCTCCTGGGTTAATCCTGTTAAAGAGCGTCACCTTTGACCTTTATCATAAACTCACGATTTTCACGCTGATCATGGAGACTCCGTGGTCGTGCAGCTCATCCTCAAACAGCAGCACCTCGTCAAAGAACATGATCTGCTCACGAGCCTTCAGCTTCTCCAGGTCGATGCGTTCTGTCGTCTTCATCACCTTCAGAACGACAGGATGAAGTCAGACCCAGCAGCGGTAGAGGTGAACGCATCACACAGTGCCTCCACCTGGCCCCGCCCACACCTGGTGGTGACCCACCTGCATCTGCACTCCGTCCCCGATCAGCGTCCCTCTGTAGTCTGTGGTGTACGTCCAGTCGTAGGGTCTCACCACCTCCTTGGAGTGTTCAGAGTCGGCTCTGGAGGGACAGCAGAGACGGGGTAACACCACAGAGACGGGGTAACACCACAGAGACGGGGGTAACACCACAGAGACGGGGGTAACACCACAGAGACGGGGTAACACCACAGAGACGGGGTAACACCACAGAGACGGGGGTAACACCACAGAGACGGGGTAACACCACAGAGACGGGGTAACACCACAGAGACGGGGTAACACCACAGAGACGGGGGTAACACCACAGAGACGGGGGTAACACCAAGGAGACGGGGTAACACCACAGAGACGGGGGTAACACCACAGAGACGGGGGTAACACCACAGAGACGGGGTAACACCACAGAGACGGGGTAACACCACAGAGACGGGGTAACACCACAGAGACGGGGGTAACACCACAGAGACGGGGGTAACACCACAGAGACGGGGTAACACCACAGAGACGGGGTAACACCACAGAGACGGGGTAACACCACAGAGACGGGGTAACACCACAGAGACGGGGTAACACCAAGGAGACGGGGGTAACACCACAGAGACGGGGTAACACCACAGAGACGGGGTAACACCACAGAGACGGGGTAACACCACAGAGACGGGGTAACACCACAGAGACGGGGGTAACACCACAGAGACGGGGTAACACCACAGAGACGGGGTAACACCACAGAGACGGGGTAACACCACAGAGACGGGGTAACACCACAGAGACGGGGTAACACCACAGAGACGGGGTAACACCAAGGAGACGGGGGTAACACCACAGAGACGGGGTAACACCACAGAGACGGGGTAACACCACAGAGACGGGGTAACACCACAGAGACGGGGGTAACACCACAGAGACGGGGTAACACCACAGAGACGGGGTAACACCACAGAGACGGGGTAACACCACAGAGACGGGGTAACACCACAGAGACGGGGTAACACCACAGAGACGGGGTAACACCACAGAGACGGGGTAACACCACAGAGACGGGGTAACACCACAGAGACGGGGTAACACCACAGAGACGGGATAACACCGTGCCCACATGCCCTCGTCTGGAGCAGTGGGGGGCATTGGTGGCCCAGCGTGCTGACACCTGCTGCTCCTCTCACCTGCTCTCCAGCCACTCCTGGGCACACGCCACCTTCACAGCGTCCTCCATGTTGTTGACCCTCCTCAGGGCGTCGGTGGCGTTGAACTCGATGCCGTAGCCGGAGGCGTGCTGGATACGCAGCACGTTCTCTCCAAACAACATCTCTGGAAGGGACGGCATGTTCATCTCCTCCGCCAACCTGGAACCAGAAGGTCACCAAGATAATGGGGGGGCTCTTCATGACCCCTCTGGGCTCACAGCATGCAGGACGCTGCAGAGGGGATGTTTGTGTGTTTGTGTCAATGTTTGCACGAGGACAGCTCCACACGTCAGACCTGTCAGAGCACCGTCTCACCGTTCGATGTCTTTGGACTTCATGATGTGGTTCTTCATGATGGTCATCTTCCAGGGGCCGAAGGTGAAGTCCTGCTTGCTGCTCTTGAACCCGTGTGACATCATGGTGGAGGTGGAGGGGAACATCAGCTGAGGAGGCACCAGGACACAATCACACACACTGAGTAGAATCCTGACATTCTGATGAGTGGAACTGCAAATGACAGAAGGTTTTGACCATGACCCCCCCAGAATGAACTGACTGAACACGTTCAACCTCCAGGTTCACATGTGATGACATCACACAGAAGTTATTCACTCGTCTTTCTGACGGTTTGCTGAGGTTTTACATCAGCAGTAATGTTCTCCCTCCAAAACCAGCTTCAGCCACCTGGGGGGGCGGGGGGGGCAGGGAGACAACACGGACCTCAGAGGCCCCCGACCTGCAGCTGGTGCCCCGGGCTGAGGCAGGAGGAGCGACCCCCGTCCATCAACTCACAAATGCAACACACACAGGCTCCACCCACTGTCCAGCACCCTGACCCCCCAGGAACGGCTGTCACAACCTGAGTCAGGACTGAACCAGGAGCATCACCATCATCACCATCATCATCCTCACCATCATCATCATCACCATCATCATCATCACCATCATCACCATCATCATCATCATCACCATCATCATCATCACCATCATCACCATCATCACCATCATCATCCTCACCATCATCACCATCATCATCATCACCATCATTACCATCATCATCACCATCATCACCATCATCATCCTCACCATCATCATCATCATCACCATCATCACCATCACCATCATCACCATCATCATCATCATCATCATCCTCACCATCATCACCATCATCATCCATCATCATCATCATCCTCACCATCATCACCATCATCATCCTCACCATCATCACCATCATCATCCTCACCATCATCACCATCATCATCCTCACCATCATCATCCTCACCATCATCACCATCATCATCACCATCATCACCATCATCATCACCATCATCACCATCATCATCATCATCATCACCATCATCATCATCATCATCATCACCATCATCATCATCACCATCATCATCATCCTCACCATCATCATCCTCACCATCATCATCATCATCACCATCATCATCCTCACCATCATCACCATCATCACCATCATCATCCTCACCATCATCACCATCATCATCCTCACCATCATCACCATCATCATCCTCACCATCATCACCATCATCATCACCATCATCATCATCATCATCATCACCACCATCATCACCATCATCATCATCACCACCATCATCACCATCATCATCATCATCATCATCATCATCATCATCATCATCACCATCATCATCATCATCATCACTGGAGGTGTTAGACATCAGGAATCGTTCTAGAGGAACAGAGACTCTGAGGGGGGGGGGCAGGATGGAGAACAAGAGGAACCAGAGGAGCCCAGACTCCTGGGGGGGCCATGGAGAGAACAGAACGAGACCAGCTGAGGCTTCTTCACACACACACACACACACACACACACACACACACACACACACACACACACACACACACACACACACACACACACACACACACACACACCACCAGTCAGGAAACGAAACAAAGGTTTGTGAGACAAACAAGAGCTTCACTCCTCAGACTGACCCCCCAGAGACACCCGGACCCCCCGGGACCCCGGTCTGGACACACACACACACACACACCACACACACACACACACACACACACACACACACACACCACACACACACACACACACACACACACACACACACACACACACCACACACACACACACACACACACACACACACACACACACACACACACACACACACACACACACACACACACACACACACACACACACACAGGCTCTACCTGGGACGATCACCTGCTCCCCGTCATGGACGCTCCAGAGTTCGTCGCCACAAACCGTCCGGTGGAGTTCACTAAGCCGAGACATTGGTTCCGCTTCCGGCACGTCCTTCTGCCTCATGGCGCCCCCTGCTGGTGGCCGGTTATTTATCTAGTACTGTGTTATCCTTGAATTATTATCTCGATGATATTATAGAGCAAACACTCAAGTCAAGATGTTTAAAGATGTTTCAAACAGACACAGTCCACAGCTTTACAACCTCCACCTACATGAAGACCCCACCCAGCAGAGAAAAGATTCCTTCAAGAGAAAGAAGAGCAGTGAGCTGCCAAGTGGAGGGGGTCACTTCTAAAGCCCCTTCAGGACACATTCACACGGACAGCAATGATGAGACAAAGTGAAAGGTCTCAAATTCCGTTTTTATGGTTTGGTTGTAGCATTAAAAACCTTTGTAACGGGTGTACTATGTAGTATATCATATATACTACACATAAATACTGTGCACTGCAGAGAAAAATGTTTCCAGTCTTCACACTGAATGTATGTCAAGAGATTTTCTCCTATGATCAGTGCAGAATGATGGTGAAATCAGTGGTTCAGATCCACCTGAGACCCGGATCTGTTCTGGATGGCGTTTACGTCTCCTGACCCACGCTGGTTTCCTCCAGTCCCTCCTCTCACCTCAAACACAGGTGAGCTGAGAGTGTCTCACATACAAAGCCTATTAAATTAGATGTGCTCTATTAAAAGAAGACTGAACATCCCATAGTATCCGAACATTGTTAAAAGATAAAGCAAAAAGCAAACAGGTCACCAACATACATGATTCATTTAAACATGTACTATAACTGTTTTTAAGGCTGAGGACCTGAGGAAAACCAGTGGTTCACCTCAGGTCATAAAGGAAAAGAAATAGAACACACAAGATATCATGTGAAATTTATTATGACATAAAAGTTTCATTTTAAATACGGCTTTAGACAATTAAAGTTGATGGGGTCGTTATTCACCCTGAGCGTGTTTAACGGTGATCGCTTCCTGTTTCACAGCAGCTAAGAGGACGTCTTCACTCAGACACAAAACATCTGGAGGAAGAACCCGAAACACGTCACACATGTTCTCCCTGTGTCACACAGAAACAATCACTTCCTGTTAAATCAGGACTCTTTTTACAGCTGAGAGCAGACAGACAGGGGGGGGGCATCAGGACACATTTATTAAGGGGTAAAACCAGGTAAAAACAGTGTGAAGTTAAAACGTGACGTCCCTCAGGCGC
The DNA here is from genome assembly GCF_040054535.1 of Antennarius striatus. Taxonomy (NCBI): domain Eukaryota; kingdom Metazoa; phylum Chordata; class Actinopteri; order Lophiiformes; family Antennariidae; genus Antennarius; species Antennarius striatus. Next base: position 21,663,915 of record NC_090788.1, on the reverse strand, counting down.
TGTCTTCCTCCAGAACCACCAGCAGGCTCTCACTCCACAGGGACACCACCAGACACAGACGCTCCTCCGGGCTGGGGAGCTGCAGCCGGGCCACCGGCAGACGGTCCGCCTGCTGGAGTGTCTGCAGGGCCTGGAGGTGGGACAGGGGGAACCGCAGGCCCTGAACAGGAGCATCAGGGGTCAGATGAGACCAGGACCACAGGACCCAAGTCACCAGTACATGCAGTGGTTCCTGCTGGAGTCCATGAAGGAAGATCTTCAGTCAGATCATCAGGATGAAGATCAGCTCACCCCAAAGGCCTCCTGCTCCTCCTCTTCCTCACCCCCCCCCATCATGTGGGTCTCCCTCCGGTTTGTCAGAGAATGGAGGACGATGACGGCCGGATCGCTGGCCTCCTCCTGAACACACACACACACACACACACACACACACACACACACACACACACACACACACACACACACACACACACACACACACACACACATGAGCTGAAACAGGACTGAAACACTGGAGGCAGGAGGTGAAACACTCACTGGTGTCTGCTGGCCGGGCTCCACCGTCACCAGCACGTGTTCCTTAAACCTCAAACACACCACATCCTCCAGGGTGGGGGTCCTCCCAGCTGTAACACACACACACACACACACACACACACACACACACACACACACACACACACACACACACACACACACACACACACACAGTCAAACATCTGGACTGACTGCCTGGTCAGTCAGTCATCCTCAGATCACCACCTCTGTATCCGCCCCAGCGGGTCACGGGGGGCCGGAGCCTATCTCGACGACATAGGGCGCGAGGGGGACACTCTGGGCACGATGCCAGTGCACCGCGGAGCCACACACAAAGACACACAACCATGCACACACTCCTACAGGCAATTTGGAACGGCCAATCAACCTGAAGCGCATGTTTCTGGAGGGGGGAGGAAGCCGGAGAACCCGGAGAGAACCCCCCCAGACACGGGGAGAGCATGAGAACTCAGGTGCCGCCCCACTGCCTGGTAGTATGCACCGAAAATAAAAGTAACCACCATCAACGTGAACGCTTGGTGCACACACACACACACACACACACACACACACACACACACACACACACACACACACACACACACACACACACACACACACACACACACACACCAGGGGTCAGCAGCTGGCTGCTGTATGGGGGCAGTCTGTTCAGCAGGAAGTCCCTCCTCATGAGGGGGGAGCGCACCTCCAGCGCCCCCGACTCCACCCCCTCAGCCAGACACCTGAGGCTGGAGGCCAGGTGGGCTCTGACGTGGGGGCAGTCACTGGTGCCCTACACACACACACACACACACACACACACACACACACACACACACACACACACACACACACACACACACACACACACACACACACACACACACACACACATTAAAATATATATGAAACAATAAAATAATAAAGTGACCTTCCAGACTGGAGTCATTCTGTGGTGTGTCAGACGGTAAACTGGGTTTTTACCAGTAAGAACCTGGGGGGCAGACCCTCCCTCAGGCTGACTTCACACCTGCTGCCATCCAATAGGAGGGAGGGAAAGGCGTCCAGCAGCAGGTCGCCCCGAGCCCTGAGGACACAACACAGACCAGCGTCACAGAACGAGTGTTTACAGCCACACGTGTCCTGAGCCGTCAGTCGTGAACCTCGTTCACCAACAGGTGTTCACCAGAGGGCTGCACACTGGTGTGTGTGGTCATGTAGCTGCTGCATAGCATTACACACGCTACATGCAGTATTAACCGTGTTCATCACGTGTTACATGTGTAACAATCTGTGTACTCATCAGTCATGTGACTGTATCACCATTATAGTACATTTAAGGTGGACTTTATACTTCAATATTCAAATGTTAATATTAGTATTCACTATGTTCCCAGTGGTGCTGATGGGTGGTGTTATTTACTGGTGCTCAGTGCTGTAAACCACCGTGTGTGTGTGGGGGGGGGGGACACGTCCTACATTCTCTGGTAGGTGCTCAGCGTCAGGTGGGTGGAGCGCTCCACACCCACAGGGGTACCGGCTTGATGGATGGTCCCTCTGGGGAAATAGAGCAGATCTCCAGCCTGTGGGGGGGTGATGAAGATGAAGATGATGACCTACGTGGTGTAACACGTATCTATACGTGTGTGTGTGAAATGTTTCGTGTCACAGGGAGCAGCATCACCTGAAGTTTTGAAGACATGAGACGTATTAATAATGCAGCAGGAGGGATCTGAACAGTCTACTGATCATGAAGAAAACAGATCAATAACTTTAAATTCAGATGTGATCCATTCAGATTCCTCCCCCCCACGCATTTCATCAAGGATGATTCCAGTCCCACCCCCCAACCCCCCACACACAGTGCATATCTACAGTACTATACCTGCAGTATGATGTCATGAGTCGGGCATCCGATCCTGTCCTCTGACTCTGCGCTGTACTCTGTTGCCAAGGGAACGGTAGGACTATAGAGACGCCAGCGTTTCTGCCCCTCAAGCTGCAGAATGAACACCTGGACAAAGAGGAGGAGCATCAGGAGTGAAGGTAGAAGGTAGAAGGTGAGGGATCAGGTCCAGACGTGTTGTAAAGGTCATGTGACCTGTCTGTAGGTAGTACGAGCAGATGGATAACCAGGAGGTCTTTTCTGGAAAACAACAGTGATTTCACTTGAAGTCTAAGGTATTACAAATGTGAGTGAACTAAATGTTTCTAATTTTTTCCAGCAGTGGTTGGATTCCATGTTGGCCTGTCATCGGTGAGTCCTTCAAACATGCTGTGAACACTCCCACTGAGGTAATCAGTGAATAAATGCAGTGATGGGTCCAGTGTGGTACCTCAACGTCATCATAGTGAACAGGAAGACCCTGCGACCCCTGTGGTGTGATGTAGACGTTGGAACCCACCAAGGCTCCGAAGAAACACTCCAGCTTCTCCTGGATTCTCCATAACTCATCCTGACCACGAACGAGACACAAACCACACAAGTTTGGACAAAAAATCACTTCAGATTAAAAACTTACACATCCAATTCAACATATCCCACGTCACAACGCTGGTGTGTGGACAGGGATTACAGATTATCCCCTCGTCCCATCATCTTGTGGTTGGGGAGCAAAAACCTGATTTGTTCAAAAGAACAAACTTTGCTGAATCTATTTAGAAACTTGAAACTTTTGACCAATCAAATAAAACGAGTGACAATAACAACCTTCGTTTACAGAGATCGTAAAAAATCAGTCTCAAAATTTGGTTTACCTTCTGACTTATATATTTAACAATGCTGCTGATAGAATACTAATGACAAGTTTTATTATACTTATTAAATAATAAAGGCTTTGAAAATCCTGTTATTCTATAAACACAGAATAATCGACTATTTGTGGAGGGGTCGTTTATTGACGGACCTCCACGTCAAAGTATTGAACAAATGAATGGGGGTGGATGAAAACAACGGCTTCTATGTCCCATGAACCCTCAGTTTAAACATGGCTGTGGATATCGGAGCTGATATAATATTCAGACGATGTCAAACGCTTCAGTGAGACAGTTGTTTTCAGTATTTCATGGGCTATGTGCGTTGACCTTGTGAATGGCATTCAGTTATTTCATAATTCATTTTGTATTACTTAAAATCGACTAGACTGAATTGTCTGACGTAGAAACACCAGCCTCACCTTGAACCTCTGCGGCTGGTGGAACTGAATGGTGGCCTTATCCTGGACTAGGTTCTTCCTGAGAACACTGTCCTTGACCTGCCCCTGCTTGTTGAGAACCTTTTTCTTGCCACGGATGCAGCGAACGACGTTGATGTCCCTGTAATACTGAAGACCTTGGGAACAAAGGCTCTGTAGGTCAGAGAGCTGGAACAGAGAGTGGTAGTAGGCAGCAGTGGGCGGGTCACACCTCTGCAGGTGGAGGGGCTTCTTCTCCCAGTAGTCCCTGAAGAACTGATCTTTGTCCATAGGCTGGATGAGGCTGCTGAACAGGGACGCTGGGCTGTGGAAGCTCAGAGGTGATGGAGGGTCCACCCTGCCCTGTTTAGGGGGGCGCTGCTCATCAGTCCCCTTGCCTCCATCTTCGGTCTTTGCTTTTCTTTTCTTTCGCATTTTAGTCTGAGGACAAATTCAACAAAATTGTCTGTTGAAAACTAAAATCAGGCTGGAGGTATCTTTAAATAAAGACATCAGTTCACTTTGTGTGAAAATGACTCAAATCCTGAAGCAGACCCAGAGCCTGAGGCAGGGCAACCTGGACTGGTCCTGACCGGGTCAGTCCAACAGCTCTAACCAACGCACCGTACCAAACACCATACCCAACACCGTACCAAACACCATACTCAACACCGTACCCAACACTGTACCCAACACCTTACCAAACACCATACCCAACACCTTACCAAACACCATACCCAACACCGTACCAAACACCATACCCAACACCGTAACAAACACCATACCCAACACCTTACCAAACACCATACCCAACACCGTACCCAACACTGTACCCAACACCTTACCAAACACCATACCCAGCACCGTACCAAACACTGTACCCAACACCTTACCTAACACCATACCCAACACCGTAACAAACACCATACCCAACACCGTACCCAACACTGTACCCAACACCTTACCAAACACCATACCCAACACCGTACCAAACACCATACCCAACACCGTACCCAACACCATACCCAGTAGACACGGGGGCAGTAGACACAGGGGCAGTAGACACAGGGGCAGTAGACACGGGGGCAGACTGTCCCGGCCAGCGGACTACCGGATCCGGTAACGTTTCAGATGTCGTTCAAGCTGAAACAGAAACTCACTCTTTCTGCTCCTCCTGCTTCTCGGTCCACAGCCCCGCTGCCCCACGGGAGGAGACGTGTGTTACCCTAATCATGTCCGACTAGAAACCACATCCGGTGGGTGAACGTCAGGGGAGCAACAGCCCCCCCTGGTGGACTCCTCCATACAACATCTAGGACGACCTGAACAACGTTCACGTTTCATTGGTGGCCTCAGGTCACACTAGTGTTGGTGTCACACGTTCAGGTAACCTACAACTACAATACCACCAGGACACATCAGCTGTTCTCCTCTGGGGGTCTGGTTCCGTCCGGTGGACACCCCAACCGACAGCAGGCTGCTGAAACATTCAAGCTTATTAATGCAGTTCTGTGTTTCTGTCAGACCACAAACAGCCTGCTGGCTCCTTCAGGATGGTCTAAAGTCGTGGTCGTGGTCGACACATCAACGTCTTGTTTTCCCGCTCGATTTTTAGTTGAGTCGTGGAGAGAAAACTAAATGAGGTTCTTTTGTCTCTCCTTCCTTTTGTCATCAGAGTTCATAAATGTGGAGAAAAACAGATTTTGAAGCTTTGAAGGACTTAGTTTTATAAGTCTTTAACAAATGATTGTCTTTTCTTCAGACTCAGTTCAGACACATTCTACATGTATATCACTTTCAAATAATCGTTTTCCAAATTCGCTAAATTGTTTACATTTTTAAAAATCTAAGTAGGAAACAGTTTTACACCACATGAACCCCAAATCTTCTTCTTCTCCTTTCGGCTTCTTCCCTTCAGGGGTCACACCGAATCTGTCGCCCCTAACCCAGTGTCCTGCACCCCAAATACAGCAAGACAAAATTAAAGGTCAGATTTTCCGTTAAATTGAAATTGTAGTTAATGTCCCTTAAAAAAACACATTGACAATATATTTAGATCATTTCAGACCCACCCCCATTCACACGGTTCAGGTCATTTGTTTAATAATTGTTTAATTTAATGGTTAAATTAAATGAATTGTTTTCTCGTTCTACAAAAAATCCTGTTGCAGCTGTAAAGAAATAAAATGATGGAATAAAAGAATGATCGATTCTTTAAATGGGTCATGTGGTGTCTCACCCCAATGGGTGTGTGTGGGGGGGGTGAAGGGGGAGAGGGGGGGTCCAACTGCTGCATCGTGATGACAGTTTTCCTGCCGTCCTGTCGTCACCCCCGTCATTCCCGTTCGGTTCCTCTCCTGTCCCGGAGCCGGACGCGCCTCCCGGATCGAGGAGGACCGACGGGACGCCCCCGCCGGCATCACCGCCCGGACCGACCCGCAGAGCCCTGCTCCTCCTGATCCGGACCGGGGGGAGTCGTGTCCACCTCTCGCCCACCCCCTCCTGCGGGCGGAGGCGCGGCCGGACTGACTTTTACTCCCCAGGACGGTGGACCCGTGGAGATGAAGGAGAAATGCAGGAACGCAGCGAAGACGCGCCGGGAGAAGGAGAACGGGGAGTTCTACGAGCTGGCCAAGCTGCTGCCGCTGCCGGCCGCCATCACCACCCAGCTGGACAAGGCGTCCATCATCCGGCTGACCAGC